>NC_141544.1:69872774-70025274 GCF_021556685.1 Rattus norvegicus
TAATATAGACTACGGAATCAGAAGTTGGAGGTAGAGCCCATCCACCTACGTTGTAACAATTTGTCCAATGAAGTTCGGCTACAATGGGTTTGAAAATTACTGTTGTGTATGTTTTCTGTCCAACCAATCAACCAATACCATCGTAACGAACTAACTTTCCGTGACATCACCCCCTACCCTTTCCTAGGATGATGAATGGAGGTCAAGCCAAGGACCTGGCAAACCCTTTCCAGCAAACCGAGTGTCTGGGCAGGCTGTTTTATAGCTTTGCCATGATGACTTTTCTAATCATTTTCCTAATTGCCCCTGCCTCACTTTTTTTTTTTTTTTTTTTTTTTTTTGGTGGTGGTGATGGTGGCTGTGCTGTTGCTGCTGCTGGTGGTGGTTGGGGGATTTTTATTAATCCTGCTTTTGTTAATTGTAACTTTGTTTTTACTGTCTTATTTTTTATTTTTATATTTGTTTGTTTGTTTGTTTGTTTGTTTAAGGATAATGGAGAAATTGAGAAGTGGGTGCCAGAAAAAGGCTCAGGGAGAACTGACTGGCCACGGGAAGGAGGAGTAGTGTTGGCCAAAGGAAGGGTCCAAGGTGAAGCTAAGCAGGGTGGACCGGCGCCCCGCGAGTGGGAGCAAGGCACTTTGGTGTGGTCAAAGAAAATAATTTGGAAGGACTGAGGGAACCTAACGCAGAACCAAGAAAGTAGGCGTTAAGGAGAAAATTGTTCTAAAATTTGGGGGACTGTGTGGTTTTTTTTTCTCCCCCAGATTCCTTTTCAAGACTTTTTCTTTGCTCCCTTTCGCTCCTCCCCCTCTTCCCCGCCTCCTCGGCTCCCCTCCTCTCCTCAAGCGGTAATGGGAGGCTCCTAGGCAGGAGAAGCAAAAGAAGGAATTGTTTGCAAGTTCAGTCATCCAAAAAAGCGTCTTCCATATGGAGGGGTTGGGTGCGCTGGGCGCGGCGTCCCCTGCCTTGTCCGCCTGCTGCCGCCGCTGCCACCACGGCTCCGGCTTCTTGCAGTGGGGACCCTGAGCTGGGTCTCGCTGGTGTCAGCTCCGACCACACTCGCACACTCTCGCACCTCGTACCCTCCGCGGCCACACAAGCCCTTCCTCCTCGGGCCGCAACTTCTGGGTCCTGGGCTCCTTTGTTGCTCTGGCTGCGGCCACTCTCCCGTGGTGTGTGTCCCCGTGTGTCATCGCGCCGTGCGTGTGTGTCGGTGTGCGCGGGGCCGTGTGGCCCTCTCCGCTTCACCACGCGGGACCCGGAGTCCCGGCCCCCTCTTCCCCGGCTCCGGCTGCAGGAGAGGTGAGTCATGTCGCTGAAGTTTGTTTTCTTTTCATAAAAAGTTGTGTTTATTTGTTGGTTTGGGGATAGGAGGCGTGTGGGAGGCGGCCGCCGGTCCTGCGAAGCCGAGCGAGCCGTGCTGCGGGGCGCGGGCTCCAAGCGCTGGGCTGGGACTCGGACTGGGGCTCCGGGAGCTGGGCTAGGACCCAGGCTCGGGCTTCTACTGCTTGACTGGGGTTCGAGCTGGAGGCTCACTCTGGGGCTCAGGGTGTTCTGCTGGGGTTCAGACGGGGTTTGGATCCCTGAGCTGGAGCTCAAGCACTGGGCTGGGGCTTACACTGGGGCTTGGAGCGCTGAGCTGGGCTCGGGCTTGAGCTCCGATCTCTGAGCTGGGCTCTTGCTGGGGATCCCCTACTGGAGTCAGGGCCTGACGCCTCACCGAAGTTCCCGGGGCCGCCACTGCTTGTGCTACACCGCCCGGCCGAGGGCCGCCGTGCCTCCCTTCCTAGCCCGGTCTGGCTGGTTTAGCTCCCGCGGTTCCCGGAAGCTGCTCCAGTGGTAGGAAGATACCGACATCTTCCCAAAATCACCCTGACGGGCTGACAGGGTGCCTGGGCTGCACAGCCAGGCAGTAGGGACAAACCCACACTCAACACCGATTTGCCTCTTTAGGGGGAGAAGTTATCACCGGCGTTTTAAAAGGAAAATCCCAAGTAAGGGACCAAGGGAGACCAAAAGCTAGACAGCCTTAAAGAATCCCCTTGGTTGGACCCGTGGATAGGAGGCATTGAATTGTCATCCAGAGGTGTCTGTGAGAGTAAAGTATCAGCAAGAGAGGTGTGTGTGTGTGCGTGTGTGTGTGTGTGTGTGTGTGTGTGTGTGTGTGTGTGTGTGTGTGTGTGTGTGTGTGTGTGGTGTGTCCCATTGGGGATTTTGTTTCTGTTAAGTATGAGAAGGTTGAGAAGTGACTTTGTGGGTCAAGTGGGAGAGAAAGCTGTGGAAGGAAGAGAAAGGCAAGAAAAACCTTCTGCTGGGATTATGAAGGGTCTGTCAGTTTTTCAGGTGGAAAAGAACTGAGGCGTGGGAGGCAGGCCGACCTGGAGGACCTAAAGAAGCCCTGGAGGTGACTCTGTTGACTTGTGGCCTTAGGGTGATCCTTGCCCAGTCCCTTGAAACAAGAGTTGTCCTCTAGAGATGTGGCAGTTCCGTCTAAGAATACCCAAACCACATACCAGCAATCCCAAACAGGCACTTTCTGGGTGTGGTGAGGTGTTGTGAGCTCCCCTATCCCTTTCCCAGCAAGCTCCATTACAGTACATTTTTGAACTGGAGTTACCTCGTACAGGATTAAGCGGAAAGTGTTGTTTCCGGCTCTGTGCCTGAAATGTCCTGAACCAGGACATTTGTCACCTAGCTCTTTGTTGTCCAGAATTTTGAAAGCACAAACCATTGAATGAATAGCACCAGGAATTCTTGAATATGTAAACACTTATTTATTCTACCACTGGCTTCTAATTCTAAGCAAGTAGCCTAGCACCATGATGTTTTCCTTCCTTCTTTCCTTCCCTCCTTCTCCCTCTCTCCCCCTCCCTCTCTTCTTCCTTCCTTTTTCTCTTCTCATCTATTTGGCTTGGCCAATAAGTCTGTCTTCCTTTTCTCAAGAATAGCATAGAAAACATTAAAAAAGGTCATGAGGGGCTTGGATGTCCGTACAGCTGGATGTCCTGTTTTCTGAGCTTTACTTAGAGTGACTCTGAGGCAAGAGGTTGGCCACTTTGAGGTGTGGAACAGGTTTCCCAGGAGCACTCTGAGGTCTTATAATTGGCCTCTTCTTAATGGTCTAATAATTGAGACCCAGGAGATTCCCATGGTAATCTTGAAGGACTTTGGGGTCAGCAGGACAGAGTTGGGGTGGAAACAGCAGTAGAGTTATGATTTCCCAGCTAGATGACTTTTCAGAGTGAATTCATGCAAAGAGGCAAAAAATTAAAATAAGTTATAGTTCTCTCCCTGTGCCTATTGACTGACAAGGCCAGCTCCTGTGGAGACTCAGGATTTGTCCCTTCAGACTCAGGCTGCCTGGACCTATGCACTCCGAGGACTGGCATCTCAGATACTGGTCCTTTGACTTGCTTTTTATGACATCTCAGCAACACAGCAGTGCAAGAGACTTTCACTCAGGTGAAGAGGCCAAATCATGGGCTGTTGGGAGTGAAAGTTGACAGAGTCCAGGATGGGCAAGTTCTTTGACCACAGCTGGTGAGGAAGAATCTAAGGGACAACCTTGAGAGGACCCTGCTTAGCGGCCAACTGGTTGTCCAATTCATGATAAAGACTGTAATTTATGTCCCTTTCTATCCTCCACATGGGCCCAAAGGTTTCATTGTCTTTGAAGTGTTTTTTTTCCCCCCAGTGGCATGAGATCCCTGCTCTCTTCTAGGCCTCTCTGTGGTTTCCGTGGCTTGACATGAATAGGAGATTTTATTCATGAAGTAATTCTGTTCACTTCCCCCAAAGACTCCTGGGGTTTAAGAAAAGAGGGCAAGAAGTAAGCCTGAGGGCCAAGGGCCCTGGGGGGTCTGGGTTCAAATTTCAGTAGTCACTGATGTGCTTAATGACTTAGGGGGTTATCTTTGTGCCTTTCCAACAATAGCTGAATCCAATTGCACTTGGTAATTACCCACTCATACTTTCTGGTCTCTGAATAAGAAAGAGCTAACCAGGTTTCAGAAGATGTTATTACACATTGGGAGTTGGCTTCCTTTCTTCCACTCTCTAAGCTCCTTATTTTGGGGGAAGGGGATGGACATGGGAGAGGAAAGAGTGATATCTTTCTATTTTGGAAAAAAATGACCACATTTAACATATGTAATTTCTTGTCACTTCTACATGCAACAAATATTTACAGTACATTAGACACCAGGATGGGAGCTCCCTTCTCCCAGGAGAGTAAATGTTCTTCTTCATCAAAGAGTTGATTATGTAAACATGCACTGCTATTCAAAAAATGTCTTTATAATATCCATAATCCCATCCTATAATCAACTTCTTGCTTTTCACTTGTGCGTATTCACTTTTCGCAGCTTCCATAAAAGCGTAGACTGTTGTCATCAGACATCTCTGAAGTATCTTTATAATTATGACCAAAGACTCACAGAGAGCATATATATCCTATTGCATTGCTGTTGGTAGGAATAAATCAAATCCTAAGTATGCTCTCCTCTGGGACCCTAACGTGATTATTTTTTATACTTTATGAGCCCAAATCAACTATTTGAAGCAAGGGCGTTGGTAGAACATGTCTGTTTTGAATCTAGAAACCTTATGCTTACAAAAGTGTTCCAAGGGAAGGACTTTGCCTCTCTGATCCCTCAGGGTTGGTCAGAGTCGGGAGGTGGGAGTCAGGAAAGAAGCTCTAAGGATGTTTCACGCGGTGGTGTGAGCATCAGCCCTGAAACTCCATACATGCTGCTTCCTGCTGCTGCCCTCAGCTGCCCCTGCCTCCTTCTCAGTTAGCCTCCTTCTTCAAGCTTGTCCTGCCTCCCTTGACCTTTCTTCTGTTATCCACCCCCACGACCATACCAAGAGTCCCCAGTGCCCACCTGCAACCACCTCCCACTTACCCAGCATCTTTCCATCACGTAGAGCAGCCCCATGACCAGTTTGCCACTCAGCTTTAAAATCCCCATTTCTATCTTTTCCACGTGCCAATACCCCCTGCTCTGGGTTGACAGAAGAGTGGCTGACCATTGATTTCTGACAAGTTTATTCCTTGTCTCCTACACTGTCATCCAGGACCCGGTCCTCATTAAGTATCTTTTAGAAGTATTTTGTGAATGTTAATGGAAGTGTACCACTGGAGGCTTTGTAAAATATAACCATGGTTCTCTATCGCTTGTCAGTTCTAGCAAGGAGGTGGGTAAGTAGAAAAGTGCAGATGCCTGTGACCTAGGGAAAATGTTCTTCTTCTTTCTTATTCATAAAATGGATTAATAAGGGATTACTATGGTTTATAGCACTGCACCTTATAAATAGCAAGGACTTTAGAACACTTATTTTCATGATACACAAGAGGAAACAGATCTATTTCGTCAGCCTCGAAATGGGCTTTATAGACTCCATGACCTGTGAAGCCTTGGGAATGTTCAGCAGTGAGGATGCTGTAGATGTTGTGCTTCTCTGTCCTTCGTTTTCTCCCTCGGGCCTGCTGAGTCAGCTGTCTGTTCCTGGTCTGTGTTACTGCTATGACAGTGTTTCTCATCCGTCAGTGCTGGAAGAGTCCGTGGTTGAATAGAATGTAGATTTAAGGTTGGTTCCAGTCGCTCATACACTCCTGTAGGCTGAACTTGTGATGACCATGTGAACCCCTTCTCCCAAGGAAAATCCCGTCAGATATGCTGGAGACAGATCATTAAGAGATTTGGAGTCTAGGGGTTGGGGATTTGGCTCAGCGGTAGAGCGCTTGCCTAGCAAGCGCAAGGCCCTGGGTTCGGTCCCCAGCTCCGAAAAAAAGAAAAAAGAAAAAAAAAAGAGATTTGGAGTCTAAGCTTGCAATGGAAAGAGCCGGCCTAGGTTTGGGTGAGGAACGGCAAGTGTTTATGTCTCTGTCAGTGGTCTGGTGTACCAGGTGTTGTTTATCTCACAAAAGGCGGAGGGATTCTGCTTCTTACTGTCCTCTAAAGGATAGCTAAGGACTGATTTCTCTCTTCCTAATGACGAATTTGGCCTTATCTTCAAAGAAGGCCTTTGATGTTTGGGACAAGATTACCGAGCAGAGAGAAGAAATCATAGCAGTCATGTGCAATGAATTCGCTCCAGTTGCCAGAGGACATGTTGAGAAAGTAACCGGAGAGTGAGGGGTAAGCCGACTGGAGAAAAATAACCCCAAAGAAGCCAGGCGATGGGAACATGCCAGAAGAGCTTTAATCTTCTCAGAAATGAGTTTGGATGATGTTAGGTAAGATGGCAGTCAGGAAGTATGGCGGACTGGAGCCTTCATCCTCTCATTGGCTGTTCCCCCTAACGTGCTGTGTCCCTGGCACCGTGGCAGGAACCTTGCCAGCTTTCTTCAACAGTCCGTTTCTACCCTTTGCTGGGGGAGCCCATGGCATCCAGCAGTCCATTGCTGGCAGGAAGGGAAATGCAGAGCCAAGCCTAAAGTTGATGGTGAGCTAGGAAGTACTTCCGGAACCTGGGGAAAGATCGGGCCATCAGGCTAGCGGGCCATCGGATTAGCGGGCCATCGGGCTAGCGGGCCATCGGGCTAGCGGGCCATCTGGCTAGCAGGCCATCAGGCTAGCGGGCCATCGGACTAGCGGGCCACAATGATCTTTTACATCTTCTTATATGAGTCATTTCCTAGTTTCTCCCTGAAAATGCATATTTCCTCTGTGGGAGACTAAGCATGCTGGAGATGCCAAAGTCAGAGTATTTCTGTTTGCTTTGTTGTTGTTGTTGCTTCTTTTGTTGTTTCTGAGTTGAATGCAGAATCTATTGAGTCTAGGCCACCGGCATTTCTGTGCGTTTGAGGCCAGCCAGGGCTACATGGAGAACCTGTCTCAAGAGAGAGAGGGAAGAGACAGACAGAGACACAGAGACACAGACAGAGACAGGGACAGAGACAGACAATCAGAGAAACATGTGCTTGAATTTAACATCTGTTTGTCTGTTGCTTTTGCTCCTAGACGTATAAATTTCTACAATAGGTTTAGATGACTGTGAAGTCTGCTTCAGAGTGGCGGGTGAAGGGAGATTTATTTTAGGGGCAACCAAGTCACTAAGCTTCCCAATCACTCCTGGGCTTCTAAGAGATGGCCAGCACACAGGATGGCAGGTAAAGATGGCTGTGGATAGCTGGTCTCTAAAGGATCCCACCCAGAAAAGGCTAAAAATGGACCCTGGAAGAAAGCCCCATCACCACTTTCCCTGGCTCTCCATTATTTTTCCAGATTAGAATAAGCCAAGTGCCTTTACTAGTCTGCTCTTACCTAACATTACCATCCCAGCAGGTTTATGAGGTACAGGTCATAGTTAATTGAAGAGGAAAATTGGGGGGTTCTGGGTTTATTGGTTTTCCATGAAAGGAGAGGCTGCCTTAATCATTTCACAAATCACCTCTCCCACGTGATTCTCTTTCCTAAGCGACTGTCATCTTTCAGTAGTTATTGTAGCTTACTTTTCTCCTCAGCTGTACTCAAAGGAGGGCAAGTTGTTAACCTGTCAGTTAGCACACAGTACCTCCTTTTGCAGATGTGATGCATAAAGTCAGGCTGTTCCCAGATGTTTACCTCTGTGGTTCTGAAAGGATATTTTGTAGAGGACAAGTTGTATACTCACTGTTGCCTTTACAGATCGAAGTTAGTTTCCGCTGTGTCACCCCATAGGCAGGCCCCTGCACCTCTTCCTTCAGACCCTGAGACCTCTCTGGTGGTCTGCCATCTGTGAAGGCGGAGTCATCCCCAGGTGACAGCCCTGTCAGGTGATTTTTCCTTCTATAGGCTTCCTTCTGTTCAGCTGTAGAGGCTGGGATAGCAGCCGGGCTCTTCCCCTGCTGGACTGTGGCAAGTTGCCAGCTATTTCCAGTGGGTGGTCTTTGACAATAAAAGATGGGGGCTGGGGGAGCTTAGTTCTCCCCAATGGGAAACAACAAGGTGGCTTTCTATAGGTGGGCTTTGCATAGGCGGCCATTCCCCTTGTCACAGACACACCACTCAGGTCTTGAATGTGCGGGGGGGGGGGGGGGGAAGGGGGGGAAGAATTAAGAAGCTCGTCTGAAGGTGGTTATTGTATGGTGTTAATTTTTGTTCTCCTGATTTTTTTTTAAACGAAGCCTTGTGTTTAGGTACAAATGGGGGAGCACACAGAAGCAGCAGGTGCCCTTCCTTCTACAAGGGAAAGATCGCACTGTCACTTCTCAGAGAAGCAAATCCCACACAACTCCATCAGTCAGGGAGGCAGCCAGCAGCGACTGCCTTTTCCCAGAAGTGGAGAGAGTTACGATTGTTTACAGGGCACCTACTGTGTGCCAGGCTTCGAGCCAAGCACTGCTTTATCCCTGCAACCCTCCAGCAATCCTGTAAGGATGGAGCTCGTCATTGCACTGTGCAGATAAGGGAGCCGAAGCCTAAATAAGTGCAGGGACTTGTTTTGGTCTCATAGCTGGTAAGTGACAGAGCCAAGATTTCATTACTGCCCGCTAACTCCAGAACTCTCATATTTAAAACAAACAAGAAAAAAAAAAGCAATCTCGTTCCAAAGCAAAAACCCCTTGACTTGGGAAAACTGTTTCTTTTGTAACTAACTGCACATAAGGGGACAGGTGGGGCTGTTTATTAGCCCTGCCTTAAATCCCATTAGTATAAAGCTAGAGCACTGAAGGGTCAGACAGCACCAGACACCAGGTTCTGTGGCACAGCCGGTGTTTGTAGGTGGTGGTAAGGGTCACGTCCACGTTTGGTTTCCCAGAACATGTTTCTTGAGACTTTCCCTTCCCCTGGGACACTGAATATAAGGCGTCTCTGCTCTACTGTGACTGCCAGATGAATCCATTTGCACCTAGGGTCTTTGCAAGTCTAATCAAGCAGGCCCTCCATTCTGTCAGTGCAGGTGAGTAGGGAGAGCTGTTTGGCCTCCTGTAGACATTTGACTGGTCAGGAGAAGTGGCAGCTTGTACAGAAAAATACCCTGGGGAAGGATTTGACAGCTTTGACAGACAGGTAACTGGCTGGGAGATGCTTCCTTGCAGGCAAATATTCAGAAGGCAGCCAGCAGAAAGGATTGGACAGGCAGTTACCTGCATGATTGCTAAGCGCCCTATTCCCTACACGCTCAGGATTGTGCTGGAGGTTTTGGTGCCGAGAATGTGTGGGGGTGTGAGCTGTGTGTGCATGTGTGTATGGGTATCTGTGAGGATGTGAACAATTGTATGTCATGGTGTGCGTGGGAAGGTCAGAGGACGGCGGCCTGGGGTGTTGGTTTTTGCCTTCCACCTTGTTTAAAACAGGGTCTTTGTTGTCCTCTGCTATGTAGACCAGGGTTTACCTGGGTTTCTGTAATCCTCTTCAGGTCTTCACACTGTGTGGCAAGCAGTTTAATGAGCTATATTTCCCGAATGCCATTGGTTGTTTATGTTCCTTAGTTTTCTTAAACAAATGCAGGAAGCCTGGAGCCATGATATTCTGGATGTACCTGGGATTACAATGGAGCAATTCGATGGAGTGATGGAGTGTTTATCATCACAAGCCGCCTCTTCTCCATGCTTGTGCATGCAGTGAACTGGCTCAGGCAGCTGACAAGCCCGAGCTGTCACATCTGTGCTCACTCACCTTGAGTTCAAAGATAAGAAATTCCAGGGAATTAGCCAGAGGTCGGCTGGGCTCAAGGGATCTGCCTCCTCGGTGGGTGTGCTTGTTTTCCTTTGCAAGATTCTGAATAGAAGAAGGCCATTCGATCAACCTCAGAAACTCTCCTGGGTTCTTCCAGACCTACATTCTTTCCCTCCCCCTGGGAAAAAGCAGCTGAGAGTCTCAGGGTCCCATTACAGTTGGTTAGGAAAAAGAACCAATGTAACAGAATTCTAGGTGGCATCCTTCTCTGCAAAAGGAAGGGATAGGCAACTAGGATATTTATTGGATGCCTTCTGAGCAGGCAGGGAATCACATTAGAAGGTGGCATGCTGGGGGGCGGGGTGCGTATTTTGCAGGAGGGTCAGTGCTCCTGGATTTATTCTAGGTATAATATGTGTGTCGTCCCAACTAAGGGGAACCAGTTTGGGTTCACCTTGACTTTGTCAATCTCTGAGTTGTGACCCTGTCCAAGTTACCAAAATACTGGGATCCCAGTTTCTTCAGGCTGTTAAAGGGGAAGGAAAGGGGCCTCATATAAAACACATGAATGCACTGTGAGCTATTAGTAGGCAGCGACTTGTGAGCCAAGAGGATGAGTAGAATGAACCTTCCTGGAGATGAAAAGGATGCCCAAGAGAGAGGCTTTGATGGTGGGATCACCTTTAGCTCCAGGACTCCTAAGAAGAGGAAGAGGGAAATGGACCTTCTTGGAGGTGAGAAGGATGCCCAAGAGAGAGGCTTTGATGGTGGGATTACCTTTGGCTCCAGGCTTCCTGAGGATGGAGGATGGAGAGGAAAAGGAGCGCAGTATAATGGGGCCAGGCCTAGCTGCCTGCTGGATACTCATTTGCCAGCCTGCTGCCTCTCCAGTGCAGCACAGCTCAGCCAACCCATTATGCCAGAAATCCTGGCTCATCCTGCACTCTGCTCTTTATCTCCTCTTCCACCTTGTTATTTATTTCTTATCTCTGTGCAGTGCTGGGGGTGGAACCTAGAGCCTCCCACGTCTTGGCAAGCACAACGCCATTGAGCCACACCCTCAGTCCTGATAGCCTACTCTAAGTTGACAATTTTAAGGCTGTTCTTGCAAATGTTTGTAGAATTCTTGACTCTTTACCATCCTAGTCTTCTATGCACATTACTAAACGGCACTGTGGAGATCAGTTTGTTGTTTGTTTGTTTGTTTTTCTGCCGAAACCCATCTGTTGTTCCTGGTTTATCCAAATACCATTGGCTCCACCCCTTCCTGGGCTCCCTTACCTGGCCTGCTTGCCCACCTCCATACCTCAATCCCAGCAACACATACCTCCTTGTCTCCTCAAACTGGCCAGGCATCCTCCTGCTCAGGGCTTTTGCCCTGCCTTGGTCTTCAGTCTGGAAGGCTCTTCCCCATGTCCTTTCCTTATGTCACAAGGCTCCCCTGTTGTCTCAGCCTGGTACCCTCTGTCAAGCAACTCCCACCATCCATCTCTCTCTTCAGACTAATCCTTATTTCCTCATGCTGTCACCTCCTGACATAAACTTATTCATTCATTTGCACATCACCTCCTTCTCTGTAACATGAGGCCAAGACTTTGTTCTGTTCATCGAAGCCCTTCTGTGTCTAGAATAGACATCTGCAGGACTCCTATTAACCTTAAAACCTCATGTAATAGGAGTTTCCAACAATGAGTTGGGCGGTGGTGACACACATTTAACCCCAGGACTTGGGAGGCAGAGGCAGGCTGATCTCTGAGTTGGAGTCCAACTGGGTATATATCCAGGACAGCTAGGACTACACAAAGAAACTCTGTCTTGGACAGAGAGAGGGGGAGAGGGAGAGGGAGAAGGAGAGGGAGAGGAAGACGAAGATGGAGACGGAGACGGAGACAGGGGGAGAGAGAGAGAGAGAGAGAGAGAGAGAGAGAGAGAGAGAGAGATTTCGACAATGAAATAGTTATCCCTGGTAGCCATTGGGCCCATTAATTGCCTCAGTACTAAACATCTCCACCTTTTCTTGTTATTCTCCTCAAAACAACCCAGTATGTTTGCTGTTTACAGAACATTTATAATATGTCTTAGGGTTTCCACTGCTTTGAAGAGACACCATGACCAAGGCAACTCTTATGAGGACAGCATTTACTTGGAGATAGCTTATTGGTTCAGAGGTTTAGTCCAATATCACCAAGGTGGGAACCATGGCAGTATCCAGGCAGGCATGGCACTGGAGGAGGAGCTGAGAGTTCTACATCTTATTCTGAAGGGAACCAGGAGAAGACTATCTTCTAGGCATTTAGAATGAGGATCTCCAAGCCCGCCCCCAAAGTGACTCACTTCCTTCAACAAGGCCACACCTACTCTAACAAGACTGTACCTCCTAATAATGCCACTCTCTGGGCCAAGCGTATTCAAACCACCACACAGTGTATTATTGTAAGTGATCTAGAGATGACCTATAGGTATATGGAAGAGTTTAGTTAAATGCAAATACTGTGCATAAGATAGTAATCTTATGTGAAGGACTTGAACATCCACAGATTTGGACCATTCTTAAGTAGATGCTGGAGCCAGTACCCACAGGTATCAAAAGACAATTACAGTTTTCCATAGACTCATACAGGCAATGCATTCTGGGATGTGCGTGTGTGCGAGCACTCAGGGGTGGGGGGGGGGGTGCCACAGTGTGCCTGATTTAGAAAAGCCTGAAAATGGTGCACAAGACCACAGCACATGGCCACTTCTCTAGGTGGCAGGTTTCAGGAATGTTCATAGGTGAGTCATCTGTCTTTCCTGATGTCCTCTCTGTCCTTCACACATTTCAACAGAGTTTATTGAGCATCTACTTTTTGGACTGTCTGAGAGGTACAGAAAAACTTTGTGGTGTATTTGAAAAATACAGGGTGCCCTGTGTCTTCATTACGGAATCACACGGACTCTTAGCTTCACTGCCAAAAAGACTTCCTTGGCACCTGCTCTTCATTCTCTCCTACCTTCCTTCAGGTGCCCGGAGATACTGGTCCTGTCACTGTAGTGTTACCCAGCAGGTAGCTGGGCTCACCCTCTTTCACACGCCAGGGCTCTGTTTCGAATACAGCTCTCTCTCCTTGTACTTCATGTGCGCATCCAGATAGGGAGGTAGAAGCTAGCAACGCAGGGCTTCAAGCCCTTCGCTGACTCCCACTTGACCAGAGCCCTGTGGTTCCATAGTGTGGCCCCTTATCATCTTCCACTGGCCTTGCCTGGCTCTGGTGCTACTGTCAGGAGCTAACTGCCTAGGTTGGGTTCCGCATCTACAAGAATCAGCTGGGCGGATCTTCCTGTCCCGGTTTGTAAACACACAGGCAGGAGAAGCACATGGGGTTGTTTGTTTTACTTAATAGTGTGGAAGTATAAGTCCCCCAGGCAGGTAGTGCCCCTGTACACCATCATCCGGTGGCAGACCACAGGACCCTCAGCCTTAGAAGTCATGGCTCCCAGCCCCGCCTGGGTTCCAGTGGTGTCTGTGCCCAGCCCTTAGAGTAATGGAGCCTTGGGACTTGTTTTGTGGTCATTTAAAGAGGAAGCCCAACCAAGGCGCAAAAAGATCCAAAGAAACTTAGAAATGTTTTTCCTGCCAAAAGGTACTTACTTGGTTCTTCTGATCAGCAATGAAGACTGGGATTCCCGAGGAATTCGAATTCGGGAGTGGAATCCCCAGTGTTAAAGATACTAAGCACTCACTGCAAAGGTCTGGGCTCTCTGGGGACCAGGCAATGGGCATGGAGTTGACACTGGGAGCAGAAGGAAGGTACTCCTCCAACTCCACTGTAGCCCTGTACAGCATTCAAGGGAAAGACAGGTATGTGAACAAGAGATCACACCATCATGTCAAGCAAGCTGACACGTTTAAAGGCTGAGGGAGTAGACTCAGTAGAGTGAGTTCCAGGGCTGGGAACAAGAATCGAAGTTTAGACCCCAGCTTCCATTCATGTTCCGACTGAACAGAGAGCTGAAAGGAGGTGGTGGTACCTCCCCATACTGAAAGAAGCCAGCCAGACATGTCAGGGTCAGCCCAGAGGAGGAATAAAACCCATCAGATGCCCCCGGAAGTCAGCTTTTAGGCAGAAATTTCCATGTCCACGATCCAAATCCATCTTTCTTCTTCCAGCTCAATCTCCAATCTGTAACCTGACCAGTGAATACTTCAGCTGCCAGTGAATGGCTCTGGGCTGCCGCGATGTTGTTCTCTCATGAAATGCACACTGATGCTATACCTGTCCCCGAGACTGTAGGAACACATCCAATGCAATGTGTGGACAACACTCTACTGTCAAGCTGCCCTTGCTGTAACTGTGCCCTCTGAGTGGAGCCTCCTGGTTTGTCATTGGTGTCCGTAGCTTGTAAGGCTGTCTGTCACACTGACGACTGACCATCCAGAAGTTCCTGCCCTTGGGGAGTTAGCCTGGGGAAGCAGAGGATAGAGGTCTGCTGGTATGCATGAGTGTGGGACCTGCGTTCTTTACAGAACAGTTCTCAGTCACCCTGTCCACACTCTGTAGCTCTTCTCCCAAGGGGCCAGACAGTGAAAATCCTGAACAAGAGCTTGGGGTAGCTTTGATAGTTATGCCAAGTGGTATGCTTCTAAGGGACTGCCTTTTCTGAGAAAAAAGATATGATCTGACAGTGCATTTGGTTATTTGGTTTTTATTCTGATATTGGCAGGTTGGGAGTTTCTCAGAAAATCTGATTATAAATATCTTATGCTGGTCCTTTTTGAAATTGCCATTAGCATAAAGCACAATGACGCAGTCCCAGACCTCTCTACGGTCCCGCTGTGGTCAGAGGTGCAGGGAAGCACAGGGCGGCTCTTGCTTCATGTGGGGGTGTTGGCGAAAAGACAGCGCTGGTGTGGTTGGGTCTTCTCCAATATGTTCGCTTCAGAGCAGTTGTAGAATTGGGGCTAAGCTCCCAGTTTTACTCCCCTACCCCCATTCCTCTCCAGAAAAAGCGAGCCTCCGGGGCAAGTGGAACAGGGAGGCTCCTTAATAATTAAGTCCTGCATCCTTTGAAAGTCAGGAAGTGAAAAGGACATGCGTGGCCAATTGAAACGGAATCCTAGGCAGGCAGAACTAATCTTTCCCACACTTGAAATTAACCAAATGCCTGTGCTAATGTCCCTGGAATGGGCGGGGAAAGGCAGAGAGACCTTGATCTCTATATTTCAGCCAAGGAGAAGCATGTGTCCCTGTGGGACTCGAGGTGGGGGTCTTGGACCTGGCTTCCTCGTGTGAAGAATGCCACCCACTGAAACTCATAACGCCCGCTGTGGCCTCACTCCATAGTAACTTGGGGTTTCACACTGAGCCATGGCCACTTACCCTTGTGTCCCAGAAGACTTCCTACAGCACAGTGCATGCCTCCTTAAGCAGTCACCACAGTGGTCAGCAGAGCAGCCTTACACTTGGCCAATTATTTATTGAGAACCGTGTCTCCTTCCTTCAATATCCGTACATCTCAGCCTCCAAATAAAAACAAGAGTTCGGTTCATACTGAACCATGGCATCCTCATATCTCTTCAGAAGACTGCTTGACTCAGACTCCTAGTCATGTTAGTTTCTCGTGACTGTGACAGAATAACTGAGGTAATTACTTTAAAGGGAAGAAAGACGGGAGAGAGTATTTGGTAGTTGTTTGCTTGCTTATAGTTTCCTAGGTTTTAGATCATGATCAAATGTCTCCATCACTTTGGGCCTATAAAGAGACAGAGCATCACGCTGGGGACCGCATTGTGGTGGAACTCTACTCACTCAAAGTAGCCAAGGGAAAAAAAGAGAAGGGAAGAGGTGTGGGTCTCACACTTTAAGAGACTACGTCTAATGATGTAATATTCTTCTATGAGGCTCCGTCTTCCAAGGTTCTACCACCTTCCAGTAGAGGTTAGGAAACAAAGCTAAACAATTACTTAACTTAGATGGTCACTGTCGCCATCATCATTACGTTAGTTATCAATACTTGGAACCTGGCATAATTTGCTGATTTTAAATGTGCCAAGAGCTCACATTTGGAAACATCTGACTGTTCAGAGAATTTTGTTAATTGGCAGTTGGAATTGCACAAGCTAAAATAGCAAAGGAAACAACCAACGGAATGAAGAGACAGCCTACAGAATGGGAGGAAATTCTGCCACTGGTCACAATAGTTAAGAAAGAGGATCGGCCTAGGTGCCAATATTGACAGATGAATGGAAATATGAAGCATATGGAGGAGAGAGTACTACTGTAAAGAATAAAACCCTACCAGTTGCAGCAATGGCAAATGAAGGGTTGGCCTGTCTCTTGGCCTGAGAGATCCAGAAGGTTCCAAGGTTATACACCTCCTCTATCCAGACCTGAGAACCTCTTGGAACCAGCTTGGCAGAGCTGTTTGTCTTAATGAGCAGGACTTTGGGTGGATAGGAGTTCCCTGAAGTTGGTAAAGGCTTGAGAGCATCTTGCCATGGGTATCCTATAGTTAATAAATGTTTTATATAATTGTTTTCCAATCCGAAACATCAAACAAACATAAGGCAGAAAAATAGTATCACAAACCCTATGGACTTATAGCAGCAGTTCTCAATCTGTGGGTCGGCTATCAGATGTCTTACACATCAGATATTTATATTACAATTCATAACTAGCAAAATTACAGGTATAAAGTAGTAACAAAAATAACCGTGGTTGAGAGTCTTCATAACATAAAGAACTGTCTTAAAATTTCTCAGCGTTATGAAGGTTGGGGACCTCTGACTTATGGGGGTATTTTAAGCTTGTTTTCCCCTTATGGTTTAATAACTGTCATCCGTGAAACTAATGAGCAATGGTCAGAAACAAGAATCAGAACAGGCAGATTTCATTATGTGCCCCAAAGTACCGAAGGCTCACTGAGGAGAAGATGGCTGCTGAACATAAGCAGCGCTTAATATAGGCAGAGGTTTGGCTGGTGGAGGAGGGAGATGGTGCTGTGGGAGCTTTGCGGAAGGATATGCATTTGGACAAGGGTCATCTCATGCAGATGAAGTCTCCTAGCTCCCAGTCACCTGTGCTCATCTGTGCCTGAGCGGGATGCTACCTCCACTCCCCCAGCCGGCCCCCAGCTCCTTCTTGTGGAAAGTTCCTGGTCATGCTGAGGTAAATCAGACAAATAAAGCAGCCTCACCCACATCTGGTTACCATGCAAACGGATGAGCACTTCCTTTATACCGAAGGGCATCTCTTGACGTGGTTGTGCATACCTGTCACCCCAGTTCTCCCCAGAGGCAGAGGCAGGATGGTCAGCAATTCCAAACCTTCCTAGGCTACCGAGGAAAACAAAAGCAAGAGCAAAAGAGAAACCAGGAGAGGTCTTTCTGAGGCATTCATGTGTCTTCAGTTCTGCAGTTCTCTGAGTAGCTAATCTGTTTCGGAGTTGGTATTTTACTCTCTGAAGATTCTTCACGTGGAGTCAGCAGTTATCAAGGTGGAGGTTTTGTTTGTTTGTTTGTTTGTTCACATCGTAGCCTGCTGACATTTACTATGCCCTGGGAGAGTGGGTCAGAAGGGGATGGCACAGGCTTCTTATTGCAGAGAAGGCTGAGATTGTCTTCCCAGCTCAGGGCAGCGGTGGGGCCTCAGGTTGGATCTGCCATTGGTCTGTGATGCTGTATATTGTTACAGTCCCTTTTCCAGAAGTGGACTCTTGCTTCCGAGCTTGAATGTCATCTCTGAAGGGCCGAGAATTTAACTGGTGTTCTCTGCTGAGAGACTTGTGAGGCAGTTCCAGGAGATGGGTGAGTCCTCAGCTCTCAGTTCTGGGGAAGGGGTAGAGAATGCTAACAGAGATGAGGCTGGGCCATTATTCCACTGGGTAGGAAGGATGGAGTCTCAAAGACCCTCGTGGTTTCTGGAGCAGAGCTGTTTTTCTAGTCCCCAGATTTAAGCATCAGGTCCTGGAAGAGGTAAAGCAGAATCCTAAGAAGGAGAGTCCATCTCCCACCTCCTTTGTGGTGTAGCCACAGGTAGCTTGCAGACTGTCTGCACCCACTCTGAGCCATGCACCATTCCAATACTGTTTAATTCATTTTGGAATGGCTGAGAGGGCAAGCAAGGAGTGGTGTTCTTCCAAGTGTTAGGGACAAGGATCTACTTCCGGCAGGCACAGGACCATTCTGAGCTGCTGTGAGTGAGTGCCTGAGTAGATAGGCAATGCAGTTGAGTGAGGAGAGACAGGAGAGGTCACATAGAAGGGTATGCTGGCCCGAGCATTCTCAGGCCCTGACTTTCAGCAGCTGGCCTGCACCTCCTCTCTCTGCTTACTCTTTTTCCATTTAAAGTCCCAGCCTGATTCCTCCCTCCCATGCATGCATGCATGATGTGTGTGTGTTTAAATTTTTATTCTTGGCAGAAGTTAAGACACAAAATGGATTTGGAAGCAGATGAAACCGGTCTGGGTATAAGTCGGGCAGCAGGCAGCTTCATTCTTGGAGTGGGAGGGCCCAAGGCAGCAGGCCATGGACTCTAATGTGGGGGTGGAAGTTGTCTCCTCCCCGCTGTGGGGACCAGGAAGGCCTGGGGCTGAAGGCCGAGGCTCTTAACCCTTTGGGTTGTCAAACAGTGTTCCAGTGGGGCCCAAATACTCTAGTCTTATCTGGTGTTTAGGGGAAGTGGGGCCCTGGGATACTCCTCCTTGGGATCTATGAACCCTGGGTTTCTCCTTTGTTAAGGGAATGTCTCTACCTTCTTAGGCTTTGTAGTATACGCATTCAAATTCCTCTTCTACCATACCAGAGTTCCATCCCCAACCCACGTGTCACGTGTCACGGGGCCCACAACCAACCTCCTGCAATCCTAGCTCCAGGGGATCCAGCACCTTCCAGCCTCTATGGCCCTCACTCACAGACACACATACTCATAACAGTAAAATACTTAGACAAATCAACATAGGAGATGGGGAAGTTAACTCTTAAAATTGTAACACTTTCCTTCAAACATTATAGAAAGATCTTTGCACGAAACCCCTTATTCCGGACATCGCATCTCATGCCAGTGCTTCGCTTAAAGACATTCTTTCCGGATGTCTGTGTCAGAGACATCTGCACAGGATTCTCAAAGCTGGCTGAACAGTGCGATGGGCAGGGTATGAAAGCCTGACAGTTATTCTCTCCCCACTCCTGAGCTTTGCCTACAGTGCTGCCTGGCATTACTGTGCTCCTCGGGAGGTTTGACTGGGAGTCCTGCCCCTGAGCAAGCTTAGCATCTCCTCGTCTCACTTCTCAGCCTGTAACGTGGGGCTGAGAAGACTGTCCATACGATGGCTGGAGTTGTCTAGAGGTCAAGCAAGGTCACATACGTATTTGAGATGGTTGCCTTATTCATCAGTTCCACCAATGGTTAAATAATTGTCTTGGTTGTGTGTCAAGATTGGTATTTCTTTTCGACCTAAATGTGTGCCTTAATCATACACTGCTTACCATGAAAACCTGGTTTATAATTATATACCCACTAAATCTCGGTGACAGTTACAAATCAGTAGGAAATTGGTGATTTGCAGCTAAAAGGCAGCGGCTTGCTTTATTTTTGGAAACAGGGTCTCTCGTAGTCCAGAGAGGCCTAGAATTCACCGTGTAGGTAAAAATGACCTTGATCATATGACCTTCCTGCCTCCTGTGAGTTTATCAAATTACTGTATGTACTGTATATATCTAACACACTTTCCCAAATACTATAATCTAATAACAAGGAAAACTAAGTTTTAATTTCTTTTATATAAAAATTGTGAATGCATACAATGCCGTAAGCATCTCAGATACATTACGTAATATAGTCAGTGGTTGTTGGTGGGAAACCATGTGGCAGTTTTAAGCAGGGTCACACGCTCCTTTGTATAATTATGCAAATAAGTAAGCTGACTTGGTGATGTGAGTTTTGTTTTAGGTTGTAGGTACCATTCTGAAGCATCAGTAGCATCAAAAATATCAGGCATTAAAATGCAGGATTTTATTATGGGCGGGGTCATGTTGCTTAAGCTCTACTCTGCTGCGTGCTGACACGTAGTACGGTGGATCAATCTTAGGGCTTCATGCATGCCAGCCACACATTCTGCCAGATGATCCATGTTCTCAGCCCCCAGACACATTCTCTAAACGCTAGTTTGCCCAACACAGCAGTGTCAGCAAAGTATACATGCTATATTTCATACAACTTCCCAATGAAAGTCAAGTGTCGCTAATGAAACTAGTCAGCCCGCTTCCCCGTTTTGAGAACTCCATGTCAGTGTGGTAAGAAAGCAGAATCCTGAAGCGTAGGAAGATGATGCTTATAAACAGGTTACGAGGACCTGATCTTGGAACGCAGCATAGCAAACCATGATTTGACAATGAGACAAATAACATTTGCGGGTCCAAGGGATTATTGGAAATGAGGCCAGCAGGTGTACAGGAAAGTGATAGCTCGATGATGACATGGTAGTAGTTTGGGATAGGCTTTCTCTTTATGGAGGGGGGGGTTGTCTTGTTAATGATGAATTGTATTTAACAGTTTCTGGTATTTTAAGTGAAAAGCACAAATCTCTTAATCTTCAGACATAATTGATATTAAAATATTCCCTTGACATTTTTCTATGACACCCCTAACAACTACTTGCAGATATATTCAAATGTTATTTTGGGGGGGGGTTGCTTTTAATTTCAAAACTGAATCTCCAAGGACCTCTTAAGTTAGGTTAGCATGTCTAAAAGGGTGTTTGGCAAAAATCTTTATCACTAGTGGTACTGAAAAAAAAGGCACTCTCAAATAATCCCCAGGCCAGGGGTCATGTGAGTCCAAGCTTGTGGCCACAGACTCAGTGCCTACTCTATCTTGATGATTCATGCTGTGTAACAGAAAATTAAAGGTTCTGAAAGGTCTGAAGCAAAGAAATCTGACTGGATTTTCATGCGTAGCATTTCTCTAAATTTTTTTTGGTGTGAGTCTGTAACATCTTTTATCGTTTGGTAGGTTTTTGGAATGTCTTAGGCAGTACCCACCAACCTCGTCCCCACCACCATCCTCCACTACCCACATTGTAACCTTGTAACACAGGGACGAACACAGTTCATCTGTCTGTGTAATTGACAGATAGCCACCATGTCCCTGTCAGTAGCCATGTACTGTGGTGGCTGCTGGTGTCTAACAACAGGCAAGATGGCAGGGTGCCTGCCGCCACGACTTACAAGGTTGCAGCGACTGTCCTTGCATCGCCGTGCTTGCTGTCCTGCCCTGTACCTGGGAGTGGCAGACCCTCTCCAGGGCATCCTCCATGGCTGTGGTGGGAGCCTGGGAGCTGGTGGACTAGAATTAGCCTGCCGGCTCTGCTTTTCCCATCACCACCTGGCAGCAGTTCCCCACACTTGATCCTGCATAAACAGCGGCCCCTGGTCCAGCTGCAAGACTCTATGTGTTTGTTTACCCTGTAGGTGCCAGCCTTGCACTAAGGCCTGGATGCTTCATGAGTTGGGGAGAGCTGTCAGGGGTGAGGTGGGGGCTTCCAGCAGAAGGCAGGGACTGACTTACTGACAGATGGACCGCAGCCTGCTTCACACTCCCACAGTGGTATTTATTTAAATTGTAGGCGTTTTAAAAGAGCTTGGTAATTGAGAGAGGAAAGGTTGGAGGTGGGACAAGGGACTCCGTGTGTATGCTTTGGGGGTCAGGGAGGTGGTGAAGAAAGAGAGTTTAAATAAGGTCACATGGGAAAGTAAACTGTCCTGATCCTAAAGTACAGCTACCAGTCTGAGCTGCAGCTCTGCTCAGGGTGCGTATGCACATGTGTGCGTGTGTACGTGTGTGTGTGTGTGTGTGTGTGTGTGTGTGTGTTTGTGTGTGTATGTATGTATATGTGTGTGTACATATGTGTCTGTGTACGTGTGTGTACATATGTGTCTGTGTATCTCTGTGTGTGCATGTGTATATACATGTGTGTCTGTGTGTATCTGTGTGTCTGTGTGTATCCGTGTGTGTCTGTATGTGCCTGTGTACATGTGAGTGTACATATGTGTCTGTGTGTATCTCTGTGTGTCTGTGTGTTTCTGTGTGTCTTTCTGTGTCTGTCTTTGAGGCAGAAGGTGCACATAATTAGAATATTGGGGGTGGGTAGGGAGATGCCAATGAAAAGAATCAAATTGTAACTTTAGTCACTGTCCAATACTGACTTTGTACTTCCTTTATTCAAGAAGCCTTACTAGTACAATCTGTATTTGCTCCCCCATCTCAGTACGAGATAGATTTGTAGTTCTGTAGCAAACCGGTTCCAGAGGGAGAGGTACACCATCTCTGGCTCAGTGCTGTTAAGTTCAAGCTTTGGTGCCTTTCATAGCTTGGCCAGTTCACCCTTAGACTTAGTTCTTCATTTGAATCCCTCAGATGTCCTCCAGGCATGCAGAGACCTGTGAGAATTGGGCTGAGAGGGTTGGGGCTGCTTTTGCCTGGCATTTGCCTGACTCAGTCCCAGAACCACACAGGTCTGATCTTCCTTCTGTCAGGGTCACAGAACCTGAGAGCTTTTTGGGCCACGTGAAAGTTGAGCCCGTTGCTTTGGTTATTAATCACTGTGAGAAAAGGACATAGGAAAGGAATTAAGTCATTGCTGGCTGATTCAAAGGTGTTTTCTAAATACCTGGATGTGTGTTATGGCTACAGATGCCCTTGTGGATGAGAGCATCACCATTGTGGAACCTTTGCTTCAGCAGGCAAGAGAATATAAAGAATTGATTGCCTAGCCACTGGCTGGGGGACACCTGACATGACTATCATGAAAACAAGCTTACTCCATTACCCACAGCCTTTCAGTCCTTCCCCACTTCTTCTCTCACAAGCACACCTCACCCAGCCCAACTTACTGGGAACAGTGGAAAGGTTTGGGTACTGTCTGGAAAAGGGCCACAGGGAGCCATTGCCCGGGGCGTCAAATGCCTCCTCCATCATTCCCATTATCCCGTGCTAGCACCGAAGCCCTCTGTCGGGAGTTTCCCAGACCTGAAATGCATAGACTACACTTGGGCCTGGGAGAGGCTGGGATATGTATGAGGTTTGCACAGCTTAGCAGACATTGGCTTAGAGCATGCTTCCTATGTGTCAAGGAAGCAAACCAGCTGTGTATGTGATAAAAGTGAGACCCAGGAGACCTTGCCACACTTACTTCTATTAGGTCTCAGCCTCTGTCCTGGGACCATCAGACTTTGACTGTCCTGGGACTGGGTAAGAGATGAATATGGATGATAGAGGAAAAGTTTCTTTTGGGCTTTATAAAATGAGCTATATTTGAGAGCTGACTTTCTAAGCTCTGGCACATGAGTGTGTTCCCAAACACACATATGCACACATGCGCGGAAAGTAGTAACATGTGTTCACATCTCTTTCACCATTCCTCTGATGCCTGCACTTAGTGATTAGTGAAATCAGTCTATCATGTGACTCACCTTTCTTGGGGCCATTCATGATGGGTTTTAACTTGGGTCTAACCAAAAGATGTCAGAGAGGCTGGCTTTGGTTTTCTCCGTATCCCTCTTAGCCCTCTGGACAGTGCATACAGCGTCCTGCAGGCTGACCGAACTGCACTCAGTCTATCCCCAGGGCCCCACTGTTCTCTAGAGGAGTGACGTGTGGTTATCAGCAGTGGGTCTCTCTCTTCTTCCTAGGGTGATCACTGAATAGGATGGATACCCTTGCTTTTCTTACTCCACTTCCAACCCGAGTTCTGTTGTCCTTCTGTGTGGTTGGAGGAAGAACCTTCCTGAGGCCTTGCATATGGCTGAGTATTACCCTGCTCCTAGGAGAATTTCCTTTGATAAGAGCACCCTGTTCTCAGGGCCCCTTGTTTTCATCAGGAGCTTACAGGTAGACATTGTGTTGGACTTGCTGTGAGCCTATGTGTGACAGTGGAGTTTATGCTAACACACTGATTCCTTTGCCCTGAGAGATAGGACTTCAAGCTTTTAAGGTCTGCTTTAAGCATATGTCCTGGGAAGGGTTTGATTTCACCTTTAAAAAAAACCCCAGCTATCTATCTAGGTTATAAAATATCAGCTTTCCTTTGTTGATTTGTTCTCTTTAAGCATCAGGAGATTTAGAAGAACATATACCTGTTTCCTCTCCAGGGACTACAGTGCTTGAATTGACTCTGTGATGTGTTGTTGAGAACAGTTCTAGCCACCCTCAGTATTTAGAAACACATAGACAGAAAGACTAGGTATTTTCCTTTTGTGACGATGCCTTTCCCTGGGATTGTGTGCATTCTCTAGGCGAGCCCAGAAGCAAGAGCCTTTCTGGAGCTGGGAGTAGATACTGGAGGGCAGCTCTGGTTATGTTTTCCCCTCTGTAAAGACTACCTCAGAATTTCTGGTGCCACATGACCTGCTGTTGGGTGGGAATATCTCTCCCATTCTCTCTGAACAAGTAGAGGCACTCTATGGAGAAATTATGATCATTAATGTCATTATCATCATCAAGAGTGCAGAAAGGGCATATGCAGAAGGGGGAGGAGGTTATTAGCTTACGTTATAGTAGATAGATGGTGGTGAGACCTGGGTGGAGACTGAACATTAGAAACTAATGGGAATTTGTCCAGGGATTTCTCCCTCTATCTCCACATGCACATATACCACACACACACACACACACACACACACACACAGAGAGAGAGAGAGAGAGAGAGAGAACATAGCTTTTGTGAGGTTCTGTAAATCATATACGATGTACTGCTGTTTGCATACCGTTCCTTGACCTTCCAATGCACGCATGAACGTCAG
The DNA here is from genome assembly GCF_021556685.1 of Rattus norvegicus. NCBI lineage: Eukaryota > Metazoa > Chordata > Mammalia > Rodentia > Muridae > Rattus > Rattus norvegicus. The sequence continues at coordinate 69,897,156 of NC_141544.1, forward strand.
CCATGGCATCCCTTACATAACTGTATACAGCCCACAAAGGAAGAGCCAAGGCCACACATCCTATGTGTCTAGAGCTGTGGAAAACACAACATGCCTTTGGTCTGAAATGACATTAGTTGAAAGGCCCACCAGGTGACAGTGCCGGTGCCTGAAATCAAATCTCCAGCGACTGACTTCAGCAGAAAGGTCATGACCCCTGCTCTCTGAATGTACTGAGAGAATGCTGTTTGCACATTATCTCATTAATTGTTTTTAGGAGCCCATCAAAGTACTCAGTCTCGTTTTCACAGAGGGTAATCCAAGGCTCAAAGAGATTAAATAACCTCGGGTTATCTTATAGGGCACTCCAAGGGTAAGAACAGTAATACCCATACCTGATCCTCCAGTGGAACATTCTTTAGTGCTTGACCCTAAGTCCCCAAATTGTCACGAGTAGAGGGACTTGTGTCTGCAATACAAATTTAAGATGAGCCCTAAAGTCTAAGGCCATAAGCTACCATGAAGGGTTTGGGTAAGGCCTCTACTTGGCCTCTATGTGGGGACAGCCTGAGTGCCTTCCCTGAGTGCGGAAGATCAAAGTGACCATGGTTATGAAGCACTAGGCACTGGGCTGAGCACATCCTGGGAGCTCAGTTCATTTAGTTGACTCTCCCAGGTCTCTGTTCTCATCTTTCTTCCCCACCCCATGCTCTTTCCTTCAACTCCTCAGGCCTGGACCTGTCTTCCTCTTTCTGACTCAACAGCTCCCTCCTACCCCTTCCCTGCCAGTCTCTTTCAGCCTGAAGTGAGGGCTCACTTACAGAAGCATAGGCAGGTACCACCCTGGATCAAGTCTGCCCCGTACTGCAGCAAGCCTGAAGAGATGTAAAGAGCTGACGCTCACCGAAGGGTCCAAGCCCGGGAGGATCTGCTTGGGTGCTGCCTAGTCCTTAGGAGCATATGGCTTCCACAGCACTTGGCTGTAGCCACACTGGTTGGCACCTTTTGATGATTCTTTTTAAGATTCCTCAGTCCCCAAATAATCCCTTTCAATGTTCCTCTTCCACCTCAAACTTCTACCTGGACCAAACCATTCCATTTGGCAAACGTTGAGTATGGCCACGGGAAGGACCAAGGGATGCTAGGATGCATTTGCACACCCTGGCCTCAGAGATTGTGTCCTCTCCATCAGGAGCTGTATTGTAGCCACACTCGTCCAGACTCACAGATCTCCTTGGAGTGTATCCGGCGTGCAAAGTGTGCCAGAAGGTAGAATGAAGGACAGTTGTAGAAGGGTTTATGAAGGAAGAGGCGCTCGAAGGTGAGGTATTCCTCTGGGATGAAGTGAAAGGAAGACGCGTGTTCGAGTAGAAGGATCAGAGGGTGAAATACAATTTGCTGAGATTAGAGTGAGTGGGAGGAAGTCACGGGAAAGGTTGACTGCAGGCCAAGGGCAAAGACCCTGGGAGGCTGTGTGCAGCCTTTGAACCTCAGCTAATCGCTCTCAATTGGGGAGCTATCAAAGTGGCTACGCTCGTCCATTTCCTTTTTCCTTTCTTTCTTTTTGAAACTGAACTCAAAGGGTTAAAAAACATCCCTAATTCTTCCTATTCAAGTCACCTGATCTACACGCCACCCTCCCCCATCTCATCCAGTTGCTCACTTTCCTTTCATAAAGTGGGATCTGCATTATTTTCTCCTCTTAGAGACAATTATCTTCATGTGGCTACTTGACCTTCACAATTATTAGATTAATTGCTGAATCCACACCAAAATCGTCTGAGTTATTACGCCTCAACTCCTTACAAAGAAGCTTCAGAAGAACAAAACGTACCGAGGGTTCAAGCCTTGACGCTGAGGTTTACCTTGTGTGTGTGATCATGGACAAGGTATTTAATCAGCACCAATAAATCCCAAACAGGCTGGTCACACACCCACCTCACAAGACACTGAGGAGTGTCCAAGGCATCTAGTTATGGCGCTGGAAGACGCTCGTGTATCGGACAGTAGCTATGATGTTACTGTAACCTTTGGTTTTGTTTTTGGAGGTAGGGTCTCACTATCCAGATCTGGCATCCTGGAACTCACTGTGTAGACCAGGGTGGCCTCAAACTCACAGAGATCTGCCTGCCTCTGCCTCCCAAGAGAAAACATCAAAGGAATGCACCACCATCCAAGGCTGGTACTAAAATCTTTACCTGTCTGGTTGAGCTTGATAGTCTAGAAGGCAAGGGGAAGACAGTGCAAAGAGTTGTGGTAGCATGTGCTTGTAATCTCAGCACCCAAGAGGCTGAGGCAGGAGGACCACTTAGTTGGAACCGGCCTTGGCTGCAGAATGAAATGCTGACTAAAAAAAGAAAAAGATGCTGAGAAGAAAGAACCTGGGACCATTCCAGTGTAGTGGCCACTTGTCAATAGAGACAAGCACCAGGCAGTGGAATGATAATATTTTGGATTATTTTGTTAAGCAACATTGTAAAAATTATTTCCACCTGCATTTTTAATATCAGAAAAAAATAAAAATAAAAGCACCGCCCGTGGTAGTTAATCATAACTTCCAACTTGACTGTGTTGAGAACGAAGATTAGTAGAGCACATTTTCCTCTCTTTCCTTTTGTCACCCCCCCCCAACCCCCTTATCTTTAGGAGCGCTGGCTATCGTAGTGGATTCACCTGTGCCAAGGCCTGCCCACTCGCTCAGGGAGAAGACCTGTTGGGCCTTGACTGTTCAGGGCTATTACCACCTCCTGGCCAGAGGAGGAAGTGAGCCAACCAGGACCAGCTGGTGGGACTTCTCTCTCAGCCAGGAATTCATACTTAAGGGGCCTCTGACCCTTCCATACCTCCTGAGCCTTTCAAGGGAACTAGGAAGGACCTGGAACTGGTCAAGGACCTGGCACCCTCCCTGGAGAAGTGGTGCCATTGCTTTTAGTGAGTGAAGTTGACCCTGCAATGGCCAAGAGTTAGGGGAAGGGAATGATGGGATTACATAGGCAGGGTGTCAGAATAAATCCTAAATCCTACCCACTCACCCGCCCAACCCATCCTTCCTGTGTGCAGTCTCAGGCTTAGGTAATATGTGCTCCCCTGACGTGTGCTCCCCTGACCTGTGCTCCCCTGACGTGTCCATCCCGTGCCTCTTCTCTGGCCTCCCCTGCACCATCCTCTTCCTCACTCCTAACCTTAGGACCGTCTTTTCCAGCAGCCCAGTACTCCCCAGATTAGAGCTCTCTGGGGACCAGGCCTTCTTTTTTTTTTTTTAAAGAAAGAAAGGAAGAAAAAGGGAAAAAAACCAGAAAGAGAGAGAGAAACAGAAGAATGAAACCAGCAAAGGGGCTTCGGTGCCTTGGGCTACCTCACTGCATCACAATGAATATGGACTCTATTAAGCTCCGTTCTGCCTGTTAGTGTCTCCCGGGGCAACACAGCCCCCATATGGCAAGCATGCAGCAGATTAGGGTAGGCCCCCAGGCCGCATGGAAGGCCAGGGGCTTGACTGGCAGTTGAACCCCCTCCTTTCCCCCCTGCTTCTCCTCACACTTGACACTGCCTGTGTTTATCTAAAGCAAGGAGTGTTGGGGGGGAGTTGGAAGGTTTTTGTCCCGGTTCTGAGGGAAGGGGAGGAGGCTGGAGCCGTGTGGGGAGAGAGGTAGGAGGGTGGAGGTGGGGCTGTAAGGAGTGGGGCGAGAGGGAAGGCTTCATAAATATTCAGAAGGAGCGCTGAATGGAGAGAGAGAAATAAAGCAGATGGAATTCCTGTTAAAGAACGGCACAATCACCCTGTTTTGAGCCCTCCAAAAACAAAAAGAGAAAAAGAAAAAGTAAAAGAAAAGAGAAGCGAACAGCCTCCTAGGAGGATAGGAGTTCTTATCCAATTAGCAGGGTTGTCAAATGGAATTTCTGTGGAGTAAGGGAGAGGGAACTGAGAGGGGAGTGTGGAGAGAAAAGGTGATTTTCCTTTACTCGTTCTCGGTCTAGAGAGAAAGCAGCAACTGTCTGTCTGTCTGTCTGTCTGTCTACACACATAGACAGAGAGACGTGGAAACAGACAGAGACAGAGACAAAGAGTGTGTCCTTAGCACACACAAGCAGCACGGTCATTTTCAGCCACAGAGAAATGAGGCTCCCTGGCAACTTCTTCCTCCCTTGCCTGAGGTAGGAATTATGTTAGATGCGTTTACTAAGAGCTCAGTGGCAGAGGGTCTTTCTGTCTCTGTCTGTCTCTGTGTCTCTGTCTCTGTCTCTGTCTCTGTCTCTGTCTCTCTCTCTCTCTCTCTCTCTCTCTCTCTACCTCCCAGGTGCCTTTGCCTTGAAGGTAAGGCTTTCCCACCTGCCTGAGAGGGAAAGCCCCCCTGTTACAAGTTTCTTGTAACAGATTCAGGACATGGAGGGCAGGCATACTGCTCTGCCCCAAACGTGACAGGTTATGAAATTCCCTGTCTTTGTGGTAATTTCACACTCTACCCCTGGTCTTCACAGCATGACTCTGTCTTAGCATCCCATCTGTCACGTTTTATTCTTGGTCTCCAAAGTGGGATGCGAGCTCCTGAAGGTGATTCCGAACAATTCTACTGTGGCCCCGGAGAAAGTGGCAATTCCCTCAGCTTGTATTCCTGTCTAAAACAGAAGGAGGAGGGCGAGAGGGGTCTGCTAATCTTTGATCGAGATGCCCCCAGTGTCACAAGTCCTCGAACTATCCAAGATATCCCTTGGGTAAAGAGGAGGTGTGTGTGTGTGTGTGTGTGTGTGTGTGTGTGTGTGTGTGTGTGTGTGTGTATCTGTGTCAGGGAGACCTAAACCACTCATTCATTCTCTCCTCAGCCTTCTTGTTCTCCCGTAAGTGGATTTTCAGATTATATTATTTAGTTTTAATTAAATTAACTCTCACAAAAGAGCAAGTGGCTTAAAGAGACGGCTGCAAAGGAGCTGTGTTGAAGAGAGCTGATAATCTACGTGCATGCCAACAGGGCAAGTGGTGGAGCTGACCCTTCTATGACCACGGGAGGAGGGGAAAGCTTTGGTAATGGAATCGCATCTGATGAGAAGTCAACAAAATAATTAGTGTCCATGCAGACTGTTTGAAAGAGATTACAGCGGTGTTCCTGCCCCCAAACCGGCCTGTGTCTTAAGGTATTAGCTAATGATTATAGAACGGCCAGGATTTAGGGGTCATTCAAATAAGATTAGACTTTTACCGACTTAACTTGGTCTTAGTTCCTCCCTCTGTGTGTTTAACTGGTGAGAGAGGCTTGTACTAGGGATCGTTGCTCATAGTATCGTAAGGGAATACACTGGGAAATGGTGGGAGACCACACACTGTTTCAGAAAAGTCTTTCCAGTGCCTGAGTGCTTGGTATGGCAGCCTGCACATTGAGCCCCTTTCCCACCTCTCAGCTTCACCTTTTGATATAGATGTCCTCCTCTCCCTTCCATGGACACCCCTCAGAGGCTCAGTCCAGTACCACCACATCCAGAAAGCTTTTCCTGAAAATGCCCTCATCTGTGACCTCTCATCACGACTGACTCCATTACAAGCCAAACTTTTAGAATAAGGGTTAAGGCTGGCCCATAAGACTATTTCCAGAACTTGAGTGGTTTGGAGAAAGGACGGTTTATTTCTTCTAATATCACAAGCTAAGATGCTTTCTCCCACCTTGTAGCTGTGCTCTCGGAAACGTGTGACTTATGGTCACCACACCTGGAGAGACAGGCCTGGCTCTCTAGCTCATGACTAGCTTAGCCAAGAAGTAGAATATGACATCTTCACATCTTATTGGCCATTGCTAGTCACATGACCTTCAACCAGCTTTAGAGGAGTTTGGGAAATGGAGAAGAGCTCAAGTATATTTGCTGGGTTAATTTTCTATCACACATTTCGCTATAGGTTTCTAAGAAATAAAACCATGCATTACTATTAACAGTGTCTCTATACTGTCTCTATGTGGTAGATTACAGCAGTATTTCCCCCCAGTATAAATCATAATACATGTAGAGCTTTTAATAAATCCACATATATAACCTGGATAAAGACTAAAGGAAGAAATCTATTTTGAAGCAGCATGGTGCATTGTGTGAGAGCATCAGATGGTTATAATTGTCCCCTATTTGACAACAGAATGGAGCTGGACAGGGCAGTGCATGCCTGTAACCCTAGCACTAGGGGAGCTGAGGTTGAAGATCCCAAGTTTGAGGCTAGCCAGGTCTACACAGCAAGACTTTCTCCCCCCAACATCCCCCCCACACACACATGTGCACACATACAAAGTGGAGGAAGAGGAGGAACCAGAGTGAGAACTTTGTTAGTGAACTGCTTACAAGAGATAGGAGGACCTGGGTTTGAACACCAGAACCCATATTTTTAAAAAGTTGAGAATAATACTGCACACATGTAGTGTCAACACTGAGAGTGGGGGACAGTCACATCTCAGAGCTGCTAGTTAGCCAGCTTATAAGGGAGTTTCAGCCTGGAAAGAGACTCTGCCTCAAAAAAAAGGGGGGGGTGGCATTTGAAGAACAACATCCAAGGCTGTTCTCTGGCCTCTACATACATATGAACACACGTGCACTTGCAACCACATGCACAGATGTACTCCATTAACATACAAAAGTGAATTGGAAATGAAAGGAAGATGGGAGAGAGAGAGAGTGGGGGGAGGAGAGAGAAAGAGAGAGAGAGAATGAAAAGGAGGACCAGAGAGGTCTAGGTAGATGTTGCAGATATTAATCTAGAGCTCTGCTGGCCAGTGGAGTAGTCCCCAGCCCTAGGTGGTCACTTGAAGCAAACCTGAAGTCTAGCTTTGTTGTTAGCATATGGCCCAGTTGTTGCCTATTGTTTAGGACAGTGCACTCTAGAGCATTCCTGTCACCCCACAGTCTGTATCATAAAGGGTTTAAGAGGTGAGCTTTAGAAGATTAGAATCCATTTGTATGTTTATGATAAGAATGATGAGAATTACCATAGAGAAAGTTACAGTGGGGCTAGAGAGATGGCTCCATCCACAACATTCTTGTCACAGAAGCACAAAGACTTGCGTCCCGATCTCGAGAATCCATGTACAAAAGCTGGGCTGGGGGAGGGCATATGCTCTTGTAACCCTAGCACTGGGGGAATAGGTGGAACCCTGAAACTCACTGACCCGTCAGCCTAGTGGATTCGAAGAGCTTCTTGGCACAGACAGACCCTGTTTCAAGAACATAAAAGATGGAGAGTGATCAAGTAAAGTCACCCGATGCCATCCTCTGGCCTCTACCTGCATACATGGGCACACACTTCTAAGATGTGCATACATCAAATATACAGACCATACACACAGACACACACGAACACACACACAGAGACAAACACACACACACAGACACACACGAACACACACACAGAGACACACACACAGACACACAGACAAACCCACAGAGACATACACACATACACACACACAGAGACAAACACACACACAGAGAGACACACACAGACACACACGAACACACAGAGACACACACACACACAGACACACACACAGAGACACACAGACACACAGACAAACCCACAGACACACACACACACACACACACACACACACGTTGCAGCGACAGATGCCGATACAGGCAATATTATCTTTATGCTTAAGGAACTAAGTTCAGAAACCATTCTGAAAGCCTGTAGAGTGGGACCCAATAATGACACTAGCCCCGAATTTCGATTCAGAGACCCGCCTCGTCACCCTAGTCTCCTGGCTTAATTAATTGGGAGAGCCGGTTGCCTGGAAACACACTAGATGTTGTTCTAAATCAGATTGCGTTTTTCTTGAGGTCCTTCCAATTTTAAAATGTTTCCTTTTAATTAGGTCTGTGGGTAAAGCACAACGTTTTAAGTAAAAATAAACATTCTTTTTTTTTTTAACCATATATTTTCAAGGGAGTACACTCGGTGTTTTGGTAGTCTTTTAGAAATTCCTTTTCCTAAATCCCTCTAAACTCTTATGTTCATCCCTCTGAGAAATAAATGCTTGTGATTTCCTAATGCCTCCTTCAGTGTGATCTTTTGTATAAAAGTCCTGCTCTTTTAAGACCCGGGCCACTGACACTTGCAGCCACCTACTTCTTGCCTCCAGCCAGGGACAAGAGACTTAACTCTGCCTTCACAGAGCTCTGGGAAAGGGGATCTTACTCCGCGAAGCTGGAAGCCTGTCAAAACATGCACCCGGGCAGATATACTGAATTGTCTAGCCTTTCTCAGCCAGCGGAACAAAAGGCTCTGTCTGTCAGATCTCACTCTAGCCAGTCAACTGTTCCTGAGGAGCCCCCTTGATTATCCTTTCCTGCCGCTGGCTGGCGCAGGCCTGGTGCTTCTGAGCTGGTAAGGCAGGATGAGAGGCGATCCTTGCTGGGGCTCACTCTCTTCCTTGTGCTCAGCCAGCCTTGTTGGGAGGAGTGAACAGGCTGCCTCTTATTCTCAGTTGTTTGTGATTTTCTTGAACCATTAAAAATAAATAAATATCCAAAGGCCACAATTCCTCTCAACTCTAGAAAGGTACATATATTTTGCTGCTGATTTTAGACTGTCTCAGAAACGACTGCTGGGAGGCCAAGTATTTCAGAAGGGAATGTCTACCTCAGGAGTGAAGTGTCTCAGACAAACTTTCTGTGCAAATTACCCTTAAAAATGGAGAGCCACTGGGGCTGGAGAGATGGCTCAGTGGTTAAGAGCACTGACTGCTCTTCCAGAGGACCTCAGTTCAAATCCCAGCAACCACATGGTGGCTCACAACCATCTGTAATGGATTCGGATGCCCTCTTCTGGTGTGTCTGAAGAGAATGACAGTGTACTTGTATAAATAAAATAAATCTTTTTTAAAAAAAGAAATGGAGAGCCACTAGTCCTCGCGGACTAGAATTCATGGCAAGCAGTCATTTTCTCATCTACTTTAGGTATTTTGAGAAAATGCAGAAGAATATAAGATGGATCCAGACATCTTTTTAATGTCACCAAGAAAAATAGCGTGCTTTACTGGTTGGTGTCTTCCTCCAACTGGGAAAACACCCGGCTTATTTCAGGGGAGGCAACGTCACATTGCAATGGGTGTCTCCGTCTGAGGCTTCCCATATACATAGCTGTGCATAGATTATACATACGTACATACATCTTATGAAATTGTAAGACTGCAGGTCTTTTAACACCTAAGAACCATAAATAACTCCATTCTAGCTAGATTCTAGGGGTGTGTGTGTGTGTGTGTGTGTGTGTGTGTGTGTGTGTAATCAGAAGTCCATATGGGGGAATGGCATCCTAATTCACATACTTAATGCCCCATCTCTTCCCTCAGATTTAAATACATTCAGATTTTGTGGGGCCCGAGCATCATAATTTTAAAAAGGTTCTTAGGAGACATCTATTCCATATATATGAATATATATATATATTCATGTGTATGATAGGCAGATAGATAGATGATAATCTGTGATAGACAGGTGACAGATGATAGATTTGTAACAGATAACAGATAAATAAATGGATGTAGAAAGACATGTATGTGTTCGTATGTGTTTTAAGTAAGATTCTGAAATTCACACCTTGAGAACTGTTATGTGATCAAGTACAGCAGGTACCTTGGTCTAGGAAGTGTCTGAAGTGCCCATGATATAAAACACACTAGGTCCTGGGCTCAGTCACCAGCACGTCTCAAAGCAAATAGTCAAAAATAAAGTAAGTATTTGGGGACTATAGTTCTGTGGTAGAGAACGTCCCTGTCACGTGCCAGACCCTGGGGGTTCAATCCCTAACACTTCAAAAAAATAAAATAAGAAACCAAAGTAAAATGAACGTAGGCCAGTGATGACTCACACCTAGAAAACTCTGTAGCGTGTTGAGCTGCTGCTGTGAGTTCTAGACCAGCCCGAGCTACACAGAGAGCTCCGGGCCAACCTGAGCTACTGTGTAAGACGCTGTCTTGAATGATTAACTAGGAACTCAGGTTCCCTAGCCAGTCAGGAAAAAAGTTCAGGGCCACACAGGTATTGTTGTTGTTGATTTTTTTCCTAGTCACAATTCTATGTTTACAGAATGAGACCCCAGGATCTCTCCTTGGGGTCAGCTCCTTCCTGCTTCCTCTCCCCTCTTTCACTCCCTTACCACATCAGGTCTTTTTGCCTGGTTGCCCAAGAAGTAATAGCAGGATGGTGGCTGGCAGTGGCAGTGAGAACTGTTTCCATTCTGAGCTGTGTAAATTACCAAGGCTGTAGGAGTAATGGGAATTGTTTGACTTGCCCCCTTAAAGCAGTAGGGGGCTTGGGCTGGGTTTCCTCAGTAAAACCTTTGTCCATTTTACAACCCAAACACCTCTGTAGGCTCTAGAAGCAGCCCCTGGCCTGCCTTGTCTGCCTGCTCCACTCGGTTACTTACTGCTCCCTTCTTATTCCCTCTCTCCTTCTCGCCCTCTCCCCATCTGTCTTTCCTGGGCTGGGAAGAAAGTTGGTGCCAGCCTCCTTAAGGGGATGGAGAAACTGGGGCATGTCATGAACGAGTTAGTTCCCTTAAAAAAGAAACCCTATACTGGGAACTCTTGCAGGGCACTATTTTAATTCATCGTCTCACTGGGAAAAAGTCGATTAAGAATTTAAAAAATGGGGCTCAACGTGGTTAAGAGCACTGACTGCTCTCCCAGAGGTCCTGAGTTCAATTCCCAGCAACCACATGGTGGCTCACAACCACCTGTAATGAGATCTGATGCCCTCTTCTGGTGTGTCTGAAGACAGAGACAGTGTACTCACATATATAAATAAATAAAATCTTAAAAAAAAAAACCAACCCAAAAATCTGTTAAAAAAAATAAAATAAAATAAATCAATGGGTACAGGGTCCTGATAGGAAAGGTAGGGAAGACTGCCTCAGTAGCAGAAAGTTCAGGGCTCTGGATGCAGCCCACACGGCTTCCATCCCAGGCATACAGGTTGACAGCCATACGCTGTTAAGTTTCTGGATCACGGTCTCCTCAGCTGTAGAGATCATGGCTCCCTACCTCACAGGGCTGGTGTGCTGATGGGAGCATTCATCTTATGTGAGCTGCAGTTGTCTCTGGAGCAGGAGCAGGGGTAGGGTGGGAGGTGGGGCAGGGCGGGGCAGGGCGGGGGCAAGGGCAGGGGCAGGGGCAGGGGCAGGGCAGGGGCTCTCTCACCCCCCTGCTGTCTCCAACAGTACTTATCCTAGCTTCACCTCATGAGTAACAGCCCTTGGGCTTATTAAGTTATTATAACAGGAGCAGAAGTTCCCATAGTATGTCAAAATTCTCAACTCAGCCTTTTAAACAAAGATATCTTGTGTAAGAACATTAAACACAAACCATGCTTAAGGCCTAAGCTTATACGACTTTCGAGTTTAACCTTATCCCTCACAGCTGGAAACCTTAACATTTTGAGAATCTCAAGAATAAGATTATGAATCCTGTTTTCAGTCAAACCATTTCCTTCTGAGAAGATGGCTCTGTGGATAAAGTGGAGTTCAGGCACCATTGACCACATAATAAAGGCACATGGGTGTCATAGCCTGCCTATAACCCCAATTCTCAGGACAGAGAGATGGGATCCCCAGGGCAACTGGCTAACTAGGTTCAGTAGATTTAGCAAATTGGTGAGCTCTGGATTCAGCGAGAGATCTTGATGTTTAACACACACACACACACACACACACACATACACACACACAAATACGCACAAATACACAGAGAGACAGGCAGAAACAGAGAGACAGAGATGCACTCACATATGTACATGTACACCCCGCAATACACTCAAGAAAAAATTATAGATATCTTAACTCTCTTGTGACCAACCTACGATCATTAGGGTTCCTTCTATCTTTGTGACCCATAGTTTTATCAGCCTCAGGAACTACCCTATGATCTCATCGATACATGCTGTTAATCTCAGCACTTGAGGGGCAAGAGGCATGTGGATCTCTGTGAGTTTTAGGCTAGCCCAGTCTCAAGTCCCAGGACATCTGGTTACTTAATCAGAAATCTTGTCTTAAAACAAAACAAAATAAAACACAGGGGGGAGAGGGGAAGGAAGGAAGGAAGTCTTTGAAACAGTGTAGCGTCAGAAGCCACAAAAATTGTATAAATGGCTGTTGGCATTATGTTTGAACACCCTTCTCTCTTGAGCGGTTCATACTCATGTGTTAAGTGAGTAATGTTTCTCTAATTACTTCTATCATTATTATTATGCTAATATTATTACTATTATTCTGGCATTGCTGTTCTAGCAAGCAGTAATATTCTCATGCTCACGCTTAAATCTGTGTTAACCCTTTCTTATAAGCCACAAGGAATGGCACTGAGAGGGGCGCGTCTAGTCAGGGAAATACTTGCTGCTACACAAGCATGAAGACCTGAGTTTGGGTTCCCAGAAGCCACACAGATGTGTGCCCAGCACAGCAGTGTATGCCTTTTGCCACCCAGTGCTGGGGAGGCAGAGACAGGAAGATCCTCAGGGCCTTACCCTATTGGTGAGCTTCAGAGATTTTTTTTTTTTTTTTTTGGATTGTGTTTCTCTGTGTAGCCTGGCTATCCTTGGTCCTTGAACTCTCTCTGTAGATTCACCTGCTTCTGCCTTCCTAGTGCTGGGATTAAAGGTGTGTGCTACCACTGCCTGGCTGAGATCTAGGTTACATGAGAGACCTTGTGTGAAAGAAAATAAGGTAGAAGGAAATCGAGGACATTTGATGTTGACCTCTAGCCTCTACGTGCATGTGTGCAAGTACCCCAAAGTGGCTATACTACTACTACTACTACTACCTACTACTACTACTACTACTACTACTAATAATAATAATAATAATAAGTAAACAAAAGTTCCAACTCTACTTCACATAAAAGTATTGCCGCGTGCCCATGATGGCATGGTGTTTAACCACTGTGTGGTCATTGGAACATTGCCTGGAATTCATTTTGATGTCTTTGTTTGATAAAGTCCATCTTCCTTATTTGGTAATGCTACAGATACATCAGCCGAAGGCAGAGAGTGATGCCTTGGTTTGGGCAGTAGCAGAAGAGTGTGTTGGGATGTGTAGATGGCTTTGTGATTTTGAAGAATCGTTTAAAGAACCATAGCTATAGGGATAACTGTGGAATAGGGGAACGGCAGCTTTTGGTCAGGTCTTAAAGGGTGGCTGATAGTGTATTAGGCAGCTGGAAAGGCACTGCGGTGAGAATTGTGCAGGGACTGTGGACCTGGACAAAGATGCAGCCCTGTGAATCATGGAGGGGGAAACCCCAGAATTCCAGCTCCAGCAGCAGAGAGAAGTGGAAGGCAACGCTGAAATCGAGCTCTACACAGTCCTGGCTGACATGGCATCTTTCTCTGTTTCTGCTTGGGCTAATAGATGCTGCTGACAAGCTTAGGAAGGCAAGTCTACTTTGAGAATAAAAATTTCTGAGGACATAGGTGAGGTCTGGGGAGTATGGGAGAACTAAGGTTTTCAGGAAACATTTCGGTGCTAGGATTCATTAATGAGGAACGTTCCCCCAAAGAGGAACTCGGTTTACATCTAACAGCGTTGTCCAACAATGTTCTACAGGACAACATGGGATGCTACATAGCCATGGATACGTAACTTCTGACAGCGAATGGAAGGATGGTTTTGTCTGTCCCCCTGTGTTTGCACTCACTGCCCCTGTGTGGCCTTTCCATAGTTCTCAACCCCTCCATACCTTGGGCTCCCCTGTCCTCACTGTCAGTCCCTAGACAGGGCTCTACCATTGTTTCAATGATGAGGTTACCTCCTCGTGCAGGAGGAATCCTGCTAAGACGTATCCTTCAGATGAGGATACGTCCTGAAGAGCCCCAGGTCTTCCAGCAGCACAGCCATATTGAGTGCTTCCTCCAAGTGTGATGGACAAGGAGGTTGAGGGATGGGTCACGTGCCAGTTATTCTCACCGTGGCCATTCTCCCAATTTCTCTCACGACAGGATTGCAGGGGAAGGCAGTATCTCCACGAGGGTCACGCGTGGCTTATGGGACTTCGGCTTGGATCCCTCTGTGACACACCATACTTCGTGGGAAGATGGTAACGTGCCGAGGAGAGCAGCCTATGCTCACACTGCTTTGGTTCCTCTTAGCCATAGCAGGCTGCCTGGCTGATTTGAGTGAGTGTTTTCCTTCCGTTCTCAGCCTGCCCCACCACCCTGCAGAAGAGCAACTTTATCCTAATGTCAGCTGAAAGCCTGAAGCAGCTTAGAGTACTTTAGGAGTACAACATCACTACCTACCTTCGGGCTGTACCACACTCAAGTACCCCAGATAAAAAGTGATCAGGAGGTTGGGGATTTAGCTCAGTGGTAGAGCGCTTGCCTAGGAAGTGCAAGGCCCTGGGTTCGGTCCCCAGCTCCAAAAAAAGAACCAAAAAAGAAAAAAAAAGTGATCAGGACAATACCGTATTGGCTATGGTTTTATATTTTATATTTTTGTATTTTAGTAATATCAAATGTACGCTGGTAAAAGAGGAGGCGCATTAAAAACACCTGATTGTAGTTTGCATTGATTGTGTGAGCAAAGGGTAGCCATCGGTGTACTCTGTGAGCATTACAAGAATGCTGAGTCAGGCATTACCAGCCTCAGTTTACAGAAAGGCCAGAATTACACAGTTAAGAGGCAGCCACGCTGGATTCAGTCCAGGTCTGTCCAACTCCAGAGCCCGAACTCTTGCTTTTATACTGCATTACCACATACGTAGCACAGGAACTTTCTGGAAACAGGTGGAGTGGCGAATGGGCATGGGTAGTTAGGTTGCTAGGGAGGATTGGCTTGCCTGGGTGCTGAATTCTAGATGGCTACCTGGGTGCCATCTAGAGTTTCTCAAAAGGTGGTGGCAGTAGTGGTGGCAGTTTCTTGGGGTAGGGAGGCTCAGTTCATTGCTGCATTGATGTTCTTTTTCCAGATGAGGTTCCTCAGGTCACGGTCCAGCCCATGTCCACTGTCCAGAAGCTCGGAGGAACTGTGATCCTGGGCTGTGTGGTGGAGCCACCATGGGTGAACGTGACTTGGCGCTTCAACGGGAAGGAGCTAAATGGCTCGGATGATGCTCTAGGTGTCCTCATCACCCGTGGGACCCTGGTCATTGCTGCCCTCAACAACCACACTGTGGGACGATACCAGTGTGTGGCTCGGATGCCTGCGGGAGCTGTGGCCAGTGTGCCAGCCACGGTGACACTAGCCAGTGAGTGTACTTCTTTGCCACTCTGTGGGGTATGGTCTCACCTTCTCCCACTCTCTCTCTTTGCCCCTGTCCCTATCCCATGCTGTTAGTCATAACATTAAAGGGGCCCCCAGCTGCTGACATTTGTCAGGGTAACATGGTGGCCGCTCAACACTCTTGGGGGGCTGTGGTGTCTTGGAGAAGCTCTCTTCTGAGTAGGGTGATATGTGGAACAGGAAGTGAACCGTTCTGGGGGCCCAAAATTGACACCACCTTCCCACTTGGTCACTTGTTTTAGTAAGATATGACACCTGCTTCCTGGCCACTCCTTACCTCTTTCCTCATTGTCAGAGTAGTTTCAGTCAGGGTTTTAAAAGCAGGGCTAAGGAGAGAGCCTGTGCACTCCAAACTTGGCCTCAGTATATTCCTAGTGCCTGGAATATAAGTTATTTACGTTTTCATTATAATTTGTATGTGCATGCAGGTGTGAGAGAGAAAGTAACTGCAGGTAGGTGGAACTTGTGGAAGTGAGTTCTCTTCCACCTTGTGGGTCCGAGGGGCAACTGAACACAAGCTATCAGGCTCGGGGCTAAATGAACTTACCCACTGAGCCACCTCACCAGACCCTAAATATAAATTTCTGAACAAATGCCAAATTCTAACAAATGGATAAGGAGAAGAGTAGGAAGAGAGGACGCTCACTCAAAACCCACACTCTGCCTTCTTCCTCGTTCTCTAGTTTCTTCTTTTTAAGGGCTCTCTTTTCTTATATTGCTGCTCTCAGTGTAAGAGAGTTGATTGACGTCATTGTAGGCATTCGGCTTGTGATGTTGAATTGATGTTTTCTCATCTCTATTTTCTGTGATTATTACATTAAAAGAACATACATCCCCAGGCCAATATATGGAAGCCAAGAGCTAAATGGCCCACAGCCCCCCTCCCACCCACTCTCCATACACAAGGAGATAATTCTGGTTGACTCAGGTTCCTTGTACTTCTTGCCACAAGGTCTTAAGTGGGACATAATTTGTATAAACAATTTAAGTATGTATTATGAGGATCCAATTTAAAAAAGTGAGGGTCAAGTGTCTTGATAGTTGTAGCTGGATGAGAAGCCGCACCTGGGACAGGTAATGCGAGTTGTCACTCTGCATTCCTTACTCAAGTTGTTATGTTAGGCCATATGGTACAGGACATCGATTGACACTTGATGTATGTACAATGGCCCATGCATCAGGTGCTTATTATCTGATTTCCAGTCCTTCGTTCACGAGTCCTTCATGACAGTTACTGTTCACATGCTTTCCTGAACCCAGCAGAGCAGCCTTGGTACTCATTCTTGTCTGCTTATAGCCAGGAAACAAAGAATTCCTTCCATCTGGGCCTTTTCCACATGAAACGCAGGATGCAGGGAAATTTGTCAAGACTTTATATGTTCGGATATGAGCTTTGAGATTCCTAGGGCTTATTTTCTCATAACTTAATAGTGTCCACTTATCGTTGATAAGCTTGCTTTGGGCTTCCGTGTCTTGATCACCATTGGGCTTATGGGTGATGTGGTTCTAGGAACCCTCCTACACCATAGAGCCAAGGGAGAAAACGTGTGCAATCTGGGTCTATTGAAGTCAACTGAGATCACTGAGGTGCGTGAGTTGTGGGCCCCAGAAGGAGGGTGTCAAGGAATCAGGGAGCAGGAGAGCAAGGGCGAAAGGCTTCACCCTGTCTCTGGTTCCAGATGGGAGAGTGAATCAGGGCCGCTGCTGGTGTTCCTGGTTTCTTAGGAAATATCAAGTTCTACCGCCTCCTGAGGTTCCAGCTTGACCTTGAGATATATTTCTCCCCATCCCACACAGAGCTACTCTCTTTCTTGGCAGAAAGAATGCTGTTGACTCTGAGCATCAGGTCTCTAGGAGCAGGCTAAGTGCTGGACAGAGTCTAGCTAGGTGCTCTCCTCTGGCTTGCTTGGACGGGGAGGAGGAGATGTTGGAGGCTAAGAGGAAGACAATAGAGATAGGTAGGAGTCATCGCATCGTATCGAGAGTGGCCAAGATCAGAGGCACGCTTCTTGGCAGGAGGCGTTCCCTACTTCCTGTTACCAATTTTAAAATTACAATTGTACATAGGAAGTTTGGAATATGTAAAAAGCAATGCAACCCCTAAGTCTGCCATTTCACACAACCTTGGTTGTCACGTTGGCTTATATTCTTCCAGTTCTTATCCATACACGTGTATTTATGTTGTTGAATGTAAATCACCACCTGTCAATAAAAAAGCCTGTGGCCAATGAGCTGAGGCAGAAATAGGAGGTGGGACACTGTCAGAAGAAGAGAGGATTCTGGGAAATAGTGAGAGAATTAAAGGAGCCTCAGGGAGAGATTGGAGATGATGAACTGAGGAGACAGATGGAACCCAGCCGGTAGATGGGAGGCACAAAGGAGATGTGAAGGGAGAAGCCAGCCAGGACTGAAGGAGAGAGAGGTAACTAACCAAACTGTAGACACGGAATAATTTCAGTGGGTTAAATAACTTGTAAGTCAGTCAGGGAAGGAGCCAAACCTTATGGCCGAAGTGGTTAATAATAATTAGCCTCAGAGTCATTGCTATTGGGAACTAAGGGACCAGGAGGAGAAATGGGATTTAAAAAAATTGTATTAACAGTTGTTCTAATATGAGTAAGTAATACAGTTCCTATTCTTATCTTTCCCGTTTGGCCCTGTAGGACACACATTTTCCTTGGGCCATGTGATAGATAGTTCACCTCTCTGCTTCAGTGAGTATAAAATGCCTAAGAGTAAAGCATGAAGGGTCTGGATCCTAAGTGGGTGACCAATGAGCTTCTGCATATGTGTTTAACATATAATATCATGTAACCATGACTCTCACGCACCCCATTGTGTCCTTAGCTACTCACTTATCCTCTCCCCTACAGTAGCATTCTTCCATAATGGACTGAAGTATTTCCTGTCACTGGCCAATTCATTCTTTCCCAGTTGTTTATTATTCCAAGTAAGATGTGCCTTTCAACGTGTGTGCCTTCAAGGAGCCTCTAGAAGAGAGATTCTGTCTGCAAATGATCAGCGTGTGTCTGCAGACTCTGAGGATGCTCTCTAATTGTCTATCCAGCCTGAACCTTTCAGTGTTTGGAGAAAGGGGAGTTGGAGACGAGGTGGTTTAGTTTGGACCTGTCTGATTCAAAATATATCTGTGTGTGAGAAAATTCAATTTACCGTATTTATTTTAAAAAAAAAATTCCTGGCTCCTGCTTTCTCTGGTGCTTGAAAGGCTGTGTGGTTGGCAGAGAGGGCCTGTGCTGAAGTGGAGCTGGTCTCAGTTGAAAGCCAAGAGCTTGTCATTCAGACGTGAATCCGAAGTGAAATGTTTGAGTCTGACTAGAAAGAAGGAGAACTTGGGGAAATGGGGTGAGCAGGTGGGGGTGGGTGTCCTTCTGAGGAGGGAGTGGGAGAGGGGTGGAGCTGCAGCCTCCCAGGATTGAGGGAGGGAGCATTGGGCTGCTAGGAAGACTGGTGGGGGCCAGAAAACGGGGTGCTATCTTTGGTTTAATGCCACTGGAAAGTCTGGCCCAGACTCAGCAGTTAGATTAAGTTTCTTAGAGCACATTCCTGAGCAGAATGGATCTGTGTTTTGTTGATTGGCTGGTGTACAAGGAGACCGGTCTCTATAGATGAGATTGCCATTGACACCCTCTGCGTTTAGAGGCAGGCAGGGCAGGAGAGTGCGTTTAAGACCTCCTTGGGGGCCTTCCTTCACACATTCATCTTCACACAAAGCAATGCTGTGTAGCCTGTCTGGCAACGTGCCTCATCTTGGCTTCTGTCTAGGGACCACGGAGAGCCTTATAGGGGAGAGTCAAGGATCTGAATCAAGGATTCAAGGATAGAGAGGCCCCTCAAGAACTCTTCTGGACTAGGCCTCTGCTTATCCTGTGTTGATGCTAGGAAGTAGACTTCATCCTGACCAGATAGCATCAGCTTCTAGATTTTGGTAAAAATAGAGTTAGAAGTCAAGAATTCTTCAAAGAGATTCACCCATGTTCTCCCCACCTGCCCATGCTTTGTGAGCAGGAACCATTTTACTGTGCCCTGTGGAGAATTTTCTTTCTTGTTTGACTCAACAGTTCTCAGCCTGTGGGTCACAACCCCTTGTGGGTCAAGTAACCCTTTCACAGAGGTCATCTTAAAGCCATCAGGAAACACAGATATTTTCATTATGATTTATAACAGTAGAAAATTACAGTTATGAAGTAGCAACACAAAATCATTTTTATAGTTGGGGGTTACCACAACAGGAAGAACTACATTAAAGGGTCAGGGCATTAGGAGAGAACCAGTGGTTTAATCTAACCTTGCTTTTTGGTAATGTTCTACCACCACTAAAGCATTACTTCAGATCTCCTGGTTAGTCTGACACTTGATATTTAAAATGCCTTTGACCCCAAGCTCCTTTCTCCCTTCCTTCTTTCCTTTCTAAAAACATTTTATTACATGACTACAGTTCCATATGGCTCAACCAATAACTCTCATTCTGCTCCAAAATCAACAGCAGATAGCTGGGGGACTCCAGACTTCTTACTGGCCCCCGGTTTCACCTGTGAGATTCTCAGCACTGCACTTTGGGTACTCACAATGGCTCGAAAGGAAGGTCCAAGAATCTAGTAGTAGTTTAGTCCAGGAGGCTTAGCTGGTCTTTAGGTATGAGCCCAAATCCTCAAGAAGTAAGATCTAATGCCTGTGAGGAAGAATGAAAGCTAGCAGGCAAAGAAAGGCACAGCAAGCATCCTCCTTCCGAGTCCTTTATGTAGATTGCCAGCAGAAGGTGTGGTCCAGATTAAAGGTGGATCTTCCCACTTCAAAGATCCGGATTAGAAGTAGGCCTTCCCACTTCAAATGATTTAATTAAGACAAAGAAAGAAAGAAAGAATCCCTCACAGGTGTACCTAGCCATTTGGGTTTTAGTTAATTCCAGAAGTAGTCAAGTTGACAACCAAGACTATTCATCACACCTTCCCAGAGGGTAAAGGTACCAGCTTCATGCGGCCTCCTTCGCTTGGTCCCTGTAGGTTGTCAGGGGATGCTTTGGACACATTGAACAATTTCATTAAGGCCTTTTGTGTTACGAAGTTTAACTTGTTGATATTTTATTTGCCTATTGCGTCTTGATTTTTACTTTAAATTCAATTTAATACTTATACTATATTTACTAGTCTCTTTAATCCCCCCCCACCCTTCTTTTAGAACAGAGAGGTAGAGAGGCTAAAAGAAAGATAGTACGCAGGCTAACAAACGATGCCAAGAACTTTATCTCCAGCCGTCACTGTGATGCTCTTCCTAAAATATGTTCTACTGCCTCGATTCATTATCTAGCCCCCTTTAATTTAGCTTCTTCCTCAGACACTCACTGCCTAACAAATTCTATCCTTAGAGACAGCATTCGGTAGGGCAAAAATGAGAATCAGCGAGGCCACCTTGGGAAGCTTCAAACCACGACTTCCCCAGTGCTGGCTTCTCTGTGTGGACATTTTGAACGCTGGCGTCTTAACGTGTTTATAATTTCTGGTACTTCACAGAAAGAAGCTGGTCTCAGTTATTGAGGACCTCTCTGTCTAATGGGGAAAATGGCCTTCCATTTGGCCCTCTAAGTTGTCCGACAGAGAGCTGTGCCCAGGTTTTAATGGGGGCTGAACGACTAGCAATTCTTCATTTCGATTTGGGAGGTGGGATTACTGAAAAAAAAAAAAGACTCAGGAATTGAATCTTAAAGAATGTGTGTGGGGGCTGGAGAAATGGCTCAGCGGTTAAGAGCACTGACTGCTCTTCCAGAGGTCCTGAGTTCAAGTCCCAGCAACCACATGGTGGCTCACAACCATCTGTAATGGGATCTGATGCCCTCTTCTGCTGTGTCTGAAGACAGCAATGGTGTACTCATAAAAAAAAAAAAGAATAAATAAATTTAAAAAAAGACTTTAAAAAAAAAAAAAAAGAATGTGTGTGGCTCTGCTTTTACCTTTCGTGTCCTAAACCTTTACATGCCACGCTCAAGCCTTTAGCAATTGAGTCCGGCTGCCCACATGGTGGACAGACCTAGCGACCATGTCTGGAAGGACCAAAGACTCAAATCTTCCATAGTGAATACTACCACTTTTTTTTTGTTTGTGTATGTGTGTTTGGCCTGCATGTACATCTGCATACCATGTGTATGCCTGGTGCCCACGGAGACCAGAAGAATTACAGATGATTGTATGGATGCTGGGAACCAAACCTGGGCCCTCTGGAAGAGCAGGCACTGCTCTTAACCACTAAGCCAGCTCTCTGCCTCCCCTCCTCTGTCCCGCTGCTGCCACACCACCACTACCCCAGTAGTCATTCAGCTTCTGTTATTTTCGACCATTCTCCATGGTGTCTTTAATTTTTTAACCTTTGAGGAATGTACGTGCTGTGGTTCAGAAGAGAGTTCTAAGGTTAGGGTCCCCCCCCCCCCCCCTTATAGTAGCTTCCCCAAACACACACCGGTGTGGCACAGTCTGGGTGTGACTCCCCGAGAAAACAAGGAGCCGGTTGCTCCAAACTGAAAACAAAATGTGGTGTCGCTGGGCTGACTCTCGGACTCCTGTATAAGCCCTTGTTTTGGGATGAAGGGAGTCAGAGGAAAGAAGAGTTGGGGGAGAAAAGAAAACACAGGTGGGTTTCTCAGCTGCCCCAAGAAGGGAAGGCAGTCGGCTGAAACCAGAGCCAGGACAGCTCCACAGGAGCCAAGACTTGGAAAGGGAGGATAGGCTTAGTTTGAAATTTACCGCTTTTAGTGGTAAATGATGTGTTTGAGTTGGCCAGGTGAGCAAAAACTTCATCCAAAGATCCTCAGACCCAGGAGGCCCTAAGCAGCTGACTCTGTTAATAAAAAAATAATAAAAATGCCTGCAGCTCTAGGCAGGAGTCACAACTAATTTCGTCTCTTTTTAGGTAAATAAGGCATGAAATGATAAGAATTCTCCCTGATATTCTGGTAGACTCTTCAAACAGCATTGGCTCAGCACTGCTCTTTGTGGCCTGGTTGAAGCACCCTCACAGAGCTGTGCAACTAACTCTGCACAGAGCATCTTCCTTAGGGGCGGATATCTGCCTGGGACAGCCAGGGTTTAATTTCACAGTCGGCATTGTCTACCAAACTGACCTCAAGTCTGTGATACTTTTACCAAGAATACATTTAAAGATTCATGGCTCCCTTCCCCCAATTCTTTGTCTACTCAGCAACCTATTTACGTGCTCACATAAAAGCCCAGGTCTAAGCTAAGAGAAAAAGAGAGGGCTGTAAGACGCCCATGGTGCTGCGGATGGGCAGAGCATTGAGTCATGTGTCTCCAACCCACCAGACCACAGGGTGGACGGCTGCAGCATGGCACCTACAGGATGAAAAGGGACAGTTGAGTGAGTTGACAAGTTCCTTCGCCATCCATCTTGGTCTATGTGAGAAAGTTTAGTGATTTCTACTTGGGCCTTACTTTTAGACTTCCATCCATTTTGGAATGTGGTGAGCAGTTTGGGAACTAGAGAACATATCTGCAAGAGTGACAAAAATGTAAGCAAAACAAAACAAACAAACCAACAAAAAGCCCAGTATTATTTTTTTCTATAAAGAAAATAGTGGCAGGCCTGGTGGTGGTGGTGGTGGTGGTGGTGGTGGTGATGGTGGTGGTGGTGGTGGTGTTGGTGGTGGTGGTGGTGGTGGTGGTGGTGGTGGTGGTGATGGTGGTGATGGTGGTGGTGGTGGTGGTGGTGGTGGTGGTGGTGGTGATGGTGGTGGTGGTGATGGTGGTGGTGGTGGTGATGGTGATGGTGGTGATGGTGGTGGTGGTGATGGTGGGGGTGGTGGTGATGGTGGTGGGGGTGGTGGTGGTGGTGGTGGTGGTGATGGTGGTGGTGGTGGTGGTGGTGGTGATGGTGGTGGTGGTGGGGGTGGTGGTGGTGGTGGTGGTATGGTGCACAAATTTAATTCAGTAGAGGGAAAGGCAGGCAGATTTCTGAGTTCAAGGCCAACCTGGTTTCAGGACAGCCAGGGCTACAGAGAAGCCCTGTCTCAAAAGAAAGGAAGGGAAGGAGGGAGGGAGGGAGGGAGGGAGGGAGGGAGGGAGGGAGGGAAGGAGGGAGGGAGGGGAGAAGAGAGAAAGAGAGGGAAAAGGAGAGGGAGAGGATGGTGCTTTATTTCCAGTGACTGATTCTGCTTAAAAACATGGAGTGGACTTCAGGGTCACAGGGTACAGCTGGAGCACCAGTGTGCTGCTTGCAATGGCCTTACCCAGTGTAGGCTTGCCTCTGCCTTGTTTGCATTCTCATCCCACCCCTTCAGCTTGCTGGTTCTGTGTTCAAGACTCCCTAGTTCAAGACTCCTTAAGTCTGGAGTTGGGGTCTCCCCTCCCCACTTTCCTTAGCATCCCGAGTTCACTGCTGAGCCCTGATGGCACAGTCTTTGCCTAGAGGGAAGCAACTGTCAAGATCCATATCTGTGTCACAGCAGGCTATCAGTGAAGGTTTAAAGAAAGAAATTCTTTGATCTGGAGAAGACTGAAAAGAACTGCAGTCAGTGAACAAAGATGGCGAGATTTCTGTGCCAAGTGTTAGGTATATTAACAGCAGAGAGGAATGACTCAGATGTATGAAAACATCCACAGAGAGACCCATTATTCTATATGCTAACTTCCCAAAAATAAGAAACTAAAGGTCAACCTGGTCTACATAATGAGTCCCAGGACAGTTGGGACTCTGTAGAAAGACACTGCCCCACCTCCCACCCAGAAAGAAGGAGAGAGAGAGAGAGAGAGAGAGAGAGAGAGAGAGAGAGAGAGAGAGAGAGGAAGAAAGGGGGGGAAGAAAAGAAAAGGAGAAGCTAAATTTCACTTTTTAAAAACATGAATTATAAGAAATAAAATATTGAGGGGTAGAGCAGAGGCTAACTCTCCTACACATTTGTGCTAATTTTGGCTAATCCTAATTTCACAATGGGGGTGGGTGGGTGGAGGGTGGTTTGACATAAATAGAAAGAATGAAGAAGAAATTTGTAAAAAAAAAAAAAAAGAAAGAAAGAAAAGGTTCATAATACAGAAGGGTTTTAAGAAGAACAAACTGAGGGAAGTCAAAAGTGTAAAGGCTATTAAACCAAACGGAGGGCTGGCAAGATGGCTCAGTGGGCAGCCTCGCTTGCATGCAGGTCTGCTACTTGAATTCAACCACAGCTCTTACAAGCTGGTGGACGATGACTTCTGAGAGCTGTCACTGTGGTGCATAGATGTGTGTGGTGTGTGTATATATGTGTGTGTGTGTGTGTGTGTGTGTGTGTGTGTGTGTGTGTGTGTGTGTGTGTGCGCGCATGCGCACCAACTCAGTAAATAAATACACTAGAAGAGATGGAGACTTTCATTGGAGTCAAGAGAAAGCCAGTGTTGGTGAGAGCAGCAGCCCCCACAGATGTGTAGGAAGAAAGGAGGGCCACGTGAACCCCTCTGTCCCCAGAAGGACAGTGGTCCTGTCTCTCCAACCTGGAATTCTGTTCACAAGTGCCTGCTCAAGATCTCTGTTCCCTTCAGAGCTGCTTGGCTCCTGTTTTCACTCTCTTCTCTCTCCCTGTGCTGGCCACCAGCCCTGTCAAAGACCGTGCTGGGATCCAGCTTTGCGTCTGATGAGTCCAGACCACCAGGATTTACATGAATTTTCCCATTGCTGAGTTTGTATTTATGTTTATATTTGGATGATCAGAGAAGTATGTGTGATGTGGGTTGTTGGCAAGTAAATCTTTTTCTCCTCTCTCTTTCTTCAATGTATTTTTTCCAAACTCTCATCGGGTCCAAAAGAAACTGCAGCTCTGTGGGCCAGCGCTACCTCACAGAGGCACTGCAGCCAGATAAATGACTATGGCTGTAGACATCTCTGTGCATCTGGCTGCCAGACTCGGTGGAGACGTGACTCCATCTTGGACTCGTCTTTGAGGACTAATCGCATTTCATGTTCTCTTATGTCTTTTAAAAATATTTTTTAATTGGTTCAAGCCAAAAAAAAAAATTCCTCAAGCCTTAAGCCAGTTTGTTGCAAATCGTTTAATAACATTGCAAAATAGATTCTTTTTTTTTCTTTCCTTCCCCTCACACCCCTGCCTCTTCATGCCTTCTCTCTCTCTCTCTCTCTCTTCTCAGCCACAGTTTCTCTCTCTTGTCTTAACTATGACTTTTCTTTTTCTGCCCTTACTTCCTGCCCTCCAGCCTCTTTTATCTCTCCTCCATTCTTACTTAGCCTTTCTACCTTTCAAATGTGGAAAGTCACACCTCAGCTGGAGGGACAACAACAACAAGAAGGGCAACTAATCTGTTTGGCAGATGCAAAAACTTCCCCCCACCCATAGAAACTGGTTTTTATTTGAATAAAAGACAGCATAGCATTCTGTGCCTTCATCAGAAAGCGTGTTTGAGAAATTTCATGTCATGTTTCCATGGCTGTCAGGAAAGAGTTTTGTTTGGAGCCAAAATTATTTGTACAATTGGATTGGCAGGGGGAAAAAAAATCCCAAAGAGAGCAGACATATTTATCCATTGGCCTGGTCTGCCAAGCAAGGCACAAAGCTGGCATCTACGGTTTCCTCTTCGAATTGCGTGCAGCATGCGGCAGCCTGCCTTAGACTGTTGGTGGTGGAGCTGAGGAACGTGCCAGCGACACCACTCTGGTGCATGACTGTGTCCTACCTTATGTTGACTTTACCTATCTCATCTCAGAAGACCCCACTGTCCAGGACCTATCTGATTTCCTTTGCCTTTTCTGTAGGGGCTGGTGTGGTTCTGAGTACCCGAATGGGTGGGTGGGGGCATCCTTGAGGCTTGAAGGGGTGGAGCTGTACTGAGTGTCCGCTGTAGAAAACACTGGTTTGGACGAGCCTTGTGAGTTACGGTGGTGTTTGGCTTTAGTGGTCTGTGTGCCCTGGCTACCCACTGGTAAGTGCTTACTCATTTCCTCAGACACTCAGCATCTGAGAGGCCTGCCCAAGCCTTGGTAACCCCAGTCACTCTCCAGGTGCCAGGTTCCCTGAGCTCACCAGCACCACCAGCTGCAGTTTTAATTGGTCCCCTGTCCTTAGCAGGTGGCTTTTGTGGTTTTCCATTTGCAAGGTACTTTTTCCTTCACAGATAATTCGTGGGTGTAGCCAAGCTATTGTATGTGTCTCAGATGACTGAAGGATTGAGTGAAGTGTGTGCCCCTCTGTCCATTAGTAGAACAGTTTAGGGTACAGGAAAGCCCAGTACTGACTGAGGCCACTTACAGAGGCACTGCCATATCTTCGCTGCCACACCTAAGTCCTATGAAGCTGTGAATCAGGGATTCAGCCAGAGAAAGCACTCAGTAGATCTACTTGTCGATGGGCCATCCTCCAAAGTGACTGAGGTGCAGAAAAAGACCCCAGGGTCATTACATCACTGAATAGTGGCGCCATCAACACAGGCTCTTCCCAAGCTCCGTAACTCAGCGTAGACACAACAGGCCGCCGCCACGGGGCAAGCTGGGGCTCGGAGGCCATGAGAATTGAGGAATAGAGTTGACAGCAGTAAGCCCAGGAATTTGCCCATGGCCCTGGGGCTGCTCAGTACCCCAGCAGCCTTGCCAAGTGAGCCCCATGCAGTGCCCACAATCTAGTGGATCTCAGCCAAAGCTCAGCAGATAAGTGCAGGCTTGCCCCCTGATCTCTGAGAACACAGGGGCAGCATGGGACGAGACCGTGTGATAAATGCCTGCATGGAGATGGGGTGCCAGTGACTCCTACAGCATCCAGCAAAGGTGCTGTCTTTCCTGCCTGAATAGAAAGTGCTTTCTTTTATTTACCATCTGGTAGAAGACTGAGTGAAAAACCCTTTGAAAAGTGGGGGTTTGGGTTATGCTAGAAACATGGAGCTGAGAGCCTAGACACTCCATAACTGGACATTGTTACAGAGTAAGTTTTCGGGAAGAGGTAAGTCTGTTAGCATTTGACAGTTTGTATTGAGGGCACATAGGCATATTCCTCTAAGTATTGTAATTTAATTCACAATTCTAATAGTTATTGTTGTTGTTGTTTTTGTTATTTTGGTTTTGTGAGACAGGCTTTCTCTGTGTAGCTTTGGCTGTCCTGGAGCTTGTGCTCTGTAGACAAGGCTAGGCCTCAAACTCACAGAGATCTACCTGCTTCTGCCTTTGCCTCTGCCTCTGCCTCCTGAGTGCTGGAATTAAAGGCATGTACCACCACCACCACCTCATTCACTCTACTTCTTATGAAGAGCTTCTTATTAAGGGCAGAATGAGGAAGACCAGACAGTGGTTATGAAGTTCAAACGGACTCAAGATCGAATGTGCCCATATGTGCTTATGTGCTTTCTCATACGCACCTCACCAGGTAGGATGTGCTTGTAAATATCTCTCGTATGCTTTCTGGTTTTCCCATGGCCAAGAGAATTTGGGCCTGGCATTCCCTTCAAGTGGAAAAAGGAAGTGCAGACTGCATCACACAGTGAGCATTTGGAGAAATGTCTATGGACAGTGTGCATCGAGGCATCTTACAGGACTAAAACGTTGCGATACGCAGCTTCCCTTTGGAAGCCGGGCTTTTCAGAAGAAGCAACCAGGTAGGACTCTGTATAGAGTTCAAAAGGCGATGGGCTTCCTCAGAAAAGTGCTGTGACAGTAAGGCATGTCAGTAACCTCAGATGCGAGCTCAAAGACCCGGGCTTTTGACCTAGGGAGACCAGAGGAATGAATGGATCTGCTGGGCACTATAATGAAGTAGGTGGAAGAATGAACAGAGAGAGGATACAGGAGAAGGAGGGCAGGGAAGGTAAGAGAGTAAAGCTGAAAAAACATTCCCACAATACATTTCTTAAGCACAGAGACAACAGACAAGGACAGGTGTGTGTCCTATCGAGCCATTTCCCATGAAACTTGAGCCACCAACAGAGGCCTGCCAACCCCATCTGTAACTGAAGGCCTGCCCCTTATTCCCAATGAGGTATTACTGAAGGCCTGGAAACTTCTCTGCAGTCTTGGCCTGGGAACAGGATGCTTGCTCTGCCTGCTGATAACAGACTGTTGTGTTATTGATCACGGAGTCTCCTCCATCTCTGGCCTCCTTCCTAGCCAGAAACACAAGGAACAGGGCCCCGATTTTTACATCATTCCTCACTTCATTACTCCACCTCTGATCCCTTAGTGAATTCTTACTGCAGTCGACAAACTGGGAGGGATGGAAATGGCAGCTAAGACTTCAGCTTAGGAGGCACAAGGAGGGGACAGCAGCAAGGACTAAACTGCTGCTTATTTGTTTTGAAGCCAAGAAGCCTTGCCTGCCAGTCAGCCCTTGTGAGGAGTGGGACACCCAGATGGGGTGTCCAGGGCCCTGCCCACACGGGCTGTTGTGCACATGTTGGCATCAGAACAAAGGGAGAGTTGAGTTGCATGGCTGACCAGTGCCCAGCGTCATGCTTCCCTGAATGCACAACCTTCTGTTTCTGCTCTAGCAGTCGTCAGAGGATGTAGCGAGAGCCAAGAGGGGCGTAAGGGGGACCCAGTGTTCAAGCACTTTGTGGTGAGGTGGGTGCCTGGTGGGGCACGCACTTCGTGCCTGGATGAGCCTTCAGTTGAAGCGGGCAGGAGCCGGGGGACATTATAATGGAGATGGCTTTCTGGTGCCAAGCTCCTTTTGGTGGTTCACATCTTTCTTCAAAACAATCTGCTAGGTTTAAGTATATTGTTGCTCGGGGCCATTTTCCTTGGAATGATGTAAAGAAAGAAGACGTGGGTGTGGGTGGGTGGCGGTGGGGGGAACAACTCTTGGTGGGGTAGCTTTAGATTTATTAGACCGTGGAGAAAAATGGTCCTCAGTGCCTGAGGAATTTTCCAGATGCTTCTCAATTCCCCAGTTGCTCATACCTCACTTTGTGGGGAGCTTCCTGACTTGGCAGGTACAAGGCGCCCTACCCTGGAGGAGGATTAGGGCCTCTGCCTGTTTTCAGTGAAGTGTTTTTTAAAGGAGTGGCATTCCCTGTGTTCAGCTGGGACATAGGTCCAGGCACCCCCTTTCCTATAGTTCATCTTCTTTCTCTCAGAGTGAAACTCATTCCTTGTCCTAACCTAGAGGCTCGGCCAAATCAGGGCTACATAATTTACAGGCCCCAGCACAGAATGACAATGTAGGATCCTTTGTTTGCACCTTGCTAAAGTTTAAGATGGCTCAGCAGTTAAAAGTGATAGCTGCTCTTCCAGGGGACCCCGGTTCATTTCCCAGCACCTACATAACCTGCAAATCAACTCACTACTGCCTGTAACTCCAGTGCAAGGGGATCAGATGCCATCTTCTGACCTCCCAGTTACCAGATGTTCTTCTTCCAAAAATAACTGCTCTTGGTTACACTTTAATGAAATGTTCATGGAACATATGTGTTAGGGCCTTGTTCTTGAACTCGCAACACAAACCAAACTTTTTGAGAGAATTTGGGTTCATAGGCCATGTAAATGGGCCTCCAACTTGTGAAGCTTAGTTTCCATGATATTAAGTCATTGAACATCTACTGTCATTGTGGGCCAAGACCCAAGTTAGGCTGACAGGACATATATGACCAAGTCATGGCCCTGTCCTTAGTAAGCGAACAGTCTAACACTGATGTGAAAGGGACAATGATCTTTTCATAAAAAGCAGTGGACTTTCTTCTCTACGATGGCCTGACTTACAACTTCTAGAAAGTTCCATTAAGTAGGAAGCTTCCTTGACCTTGCCTGGTGACTTGATCACCAGGTTTCCCCTGTGATGACTAGTTTTATTTTGGGCAGTTATTTCTCATATTTTGTGAGGAGCCTTACTTCTGCCTACTTTTTTATCTTTTCTGAGTGACCCATGGAAACAACACTGAAGGCCGGTAGAGTCTTGTAGTGAAATTGGAGGAAGCCCAAGGCTTGGATACTAAGTCAAGTTTGGAAGGGTCTGCACTTTGAGAGTGGACCTCCTTGGCTTCCTCAGTACCACATTCAAAAGAGTGTCTGGGTAAAATCTTTTGTCCCTTTCTTTGTATTCTATTAACTTCATTCCTTCTCTTAAAATAGATCCAGCTACAACCCTGAAAACCACGTTTCCTGTTCAGAATGTGGTTTTGTTGTGGAGATGGCTCAGCTTTTCAACAGCATCGGTGATTTGGCCCATGCAAAGAGATGTTTTTTAGACACATGGATTGTTTAGGAAACATCCTGCCCCTGCTCCAGATGGGTCTTCATCCCCTCCCATTTTAGATCTAGTCATCTCACAAAGCTGACACAGAAGAAATAGCTGCAGAATGCCAGCGAATGCTGAAGCTTGTGTTGGGACCCTCAGCACCTCTTGGATTCCACAGCAGGGTACCAACTGGGGTGTCCTCAGAGATTCCTTGTCATCTAGAAGAATCATTAGGGTATCCACATACCAAGGACAAGCTTTGGTTTGGAGAGGGATTCTGAGAAAAGGGGTATTTGTGAGTGGCAAAACACATGACTAGAAGTCAAACCATGTGTCCAAGCTGACACCCTATGTTCTGCTTTCAGATTGTCCTCTCTGTTCTGCTCTTTCTAGAGACCTTCAGAGAGCTCTTTGCTCAAGACAGCTTTCTCTTGCTATTCTAAAATCTCTCTGGATAGCTCATCTCTTGCAGACCAAAAGCCCAGTCTTTTATTTTATACATCACTTCAGCCTTTACCCCAGGTTCTACTTTGATTATCCCATGCATTAGCATCCCATGGTCACAGCCCCTTGAATCTTAGAGACAGCAAACACAAGCACAGACAAAAAGATAGCTGGACCCCACCCTGAAATTACCATTCTGACGACTCCTAGACCTAAATTAGCTCTATCCCAGGCTAACCTTGAACTCAGGAATCCTCCTGCCTTTGTAAGTATAAACAAACAAAAAACCAACCAAACAAACAAAACTTAGCTGTGTGGGATCTTGCCTTGCAATATCACCACTCCCTAAATCTCTTTATCTCCTTCCTTAGTATCTTTCTACCACTGGCCCATAGTTTAGCTGCCTCTGTTCCTTTAGATCTGTGAAGCTCTTTATACAATTAATATTCATCCTTATGTTTTGCATATGAGAAATTATACATTCTCGAACTCACATTTTCAGTGTTCTTTCCCACAGCCTTAAGGGCCGTCCTGAAGGTCACAGCATTCTACCATTTTTCTGAGACATAAATAGGCATTCATACCCCAGACTTGTGCTGTTTCTGATTATCATACAGTCATTAACCTTGGCAGAGGGGACATTCCTCAGAGGAGGAACATGAAAATATGTAGACTGATACACAAACAAGCCTTATGCCCAGAGCAACCATCAACATTCATGGAGGTTCATGCCCTGCTGGCTGTGTTCCGGGACAGAAAACCATGTCATAAGTGTCCCTTACATGGACATGCCAGACTTGGCATTCACAGAGTCCCACCCATCACCCCAAGAGAGTAATCATTAGAGACAGTAGACCCTGGGCAGTAGAGTCTTGACTATGATCAAGATTGATAACTGAGTCATTTTTCACCTTTTGTGAATGTATGAGAAGAACCTGGGAGACTGTTCTTGATGGAACTGGAGAAAAACATGAGCCTTTCTTTTCATCTTTCTCTTCAGTCTCCATTTATAGAACCTTCTGACAGCCGTGCTTGGACCTCTATGCCCTTACTATGACACATATCTAAGACATTCATGTAGGACTAACTCCCTCTTAGGGCTCAGTGTCACTGAAGAAACTGTCTCTTTACCTTCTAGCTGGATTCTCTATGTCTTCCCAAAGTTATGTTCATATACATCTCAAGTTAAACTACATCTGGTGATGAGGTTGTGCAGACAATCCTTATAAACCTTCATACATCTTCAGAGGCCGAGAACTGTCTCAGCATCCTCTCATGTCCCTGAGTGAATGCTGAAGTCATTTATTGTGACTCCCAGCAGGAACCAACACTGTTGTTCTCCAGCCAGGTCTAATAGGAACCTTCCTTTCTCTTCACAGATCTCCAGGACTTTAAGTTAGATGTGCAGCATGTGATTGAAGTAGATGAGGGGAACACAGCTGTCATTGCCTGCCACCTGCCTGAGAGTCACCCAAAAGCCCAGGTCCGGTACAGCGTCAAACAGGAGTGGCTGGAGGCCTCTAGAGGTAAGGAATGGGCAGGAAGCCCAGGAGAGCTGGCTTCTGACAGCTTTCATTTTGTGTCAGCTGTTGCTACCTCCCTGAGTCCCCATGATAATGTTGACAACCCCAGCCTCAGGCTAGCCAGCTGTCCTGTCCTCTGACACTTGGCTCTCAAAGATCCTAAGGGGGCAATTCCATGATGGAGCTCCTCCACCCTGTCATGGAGACTTAACTCATCTTGTAGGGCCCTGAAGGTGTTGCCAAGCACTCAGCACATGACTGGCTCCTGATGCTCCCTGTTCAAGCCCCTGTCACAAGGCATGTAGAGAAAGGCTGCCTGACAAGCCCAGAGTTCCCAGAGCTTCAGTGTTCCCTAGTGGGAAAGGATCTTCTCCCACATGGTAAAGCAGTCAGCAGACTTTTGGTGAGACTGCACAGCTATCCCATTTCCTAGGTACTGTGCCAATCTCAGCTCTCACAGCTCCCTGCTCAGACCACAGTGAGCATAATGGCTGGCCTAGGAGAGGCCACAGTGGTCCACAGTGCCAAGGAGGCATATGTCCATTAAAATGGAGTCAGCTTAACTCCCAACAAACTTACACAGAAGGCCAAGTTAACCTAACTTGCCCTGGCCTTGTAACTCAAAATGCATACTTCCCATATTATAGACTTTTTGTTTTGGTTATGAAAAGAGTATATTTTGTGATTGAAATCTTCGGGGAAGGGGAAGAAGCTTGGAAAAGACAGAAAGCTGCTTTTGACATGTGAGCATTCTGGTCTAACACCTCGGGAATAGCAGAGGAGAGATAAGAGAGGACAGGAACTCTAATCCTGGCCCAGCAGAGGCTTGGCAGCAGCCCGGGGCAAGACTCACCCTATTGGGCAGTTGCTTAAGCAGCTCACACCTGGGTGGCCCAGCAGCAGGCAGGCACCAAGCTTGGTGACACCCCAAGTCCCAGGAGGGGCCACCAGGACAGAGCTCAGAGCTGACTGAAGGCCAGCGCTCTGCCTGCCAGGAAACTGAGGGCCACCCCTGTTGCTGGGTTGTCCAGAAGTCTGCCTCCTGCCGAACAAACCCAAAGCCGTGCTTCAGCCCCACCCACTCACAACAATCTTGGACTCTTAGCAGACAAAACCTACCAGGCCAGTGATGAACAGTGTGGGGTTTCAGTGGCTGTCACAGACGGCAATGGCTAGG
Source organism: Rattus norvegicus (assembly GCF_021556685.1). Lineage (NCBI taxonomy): Eukaryota > Metazoa > Chordata > Mammalia > Rodentia > Muridae > Rattus > Rattus norvegicus. Next base: position 69,930,680 of record NC_141544.1, read on the forward strand.
GGTCAGGCTATTCCTCTTCAGTAGAAGGATTTCACTAGGAAGGTGGCTTAGAGTGGGGACTGTTGCACAGATGGGTAGGAAATATTAAAGTCAGATGAACTCACCTCTTCCACACTTGTGTGGCACAAAGCTCAATCTTACAGTGTTTTAGCAGCAGACATTCTACCCTTTTATAAATGGATCTAAGAGGCTGACTAACTTCTCAGGATCATGCCTTAGCCTGCAGACCTACAGCTCAAGCCCAGATTGACCCCAAGGCGTGCCTCCTTTCTACCCTCCCCTAGCTCCCTTGAGAGTAAGGTGGGCATCACAGGCAAACACTAACTCAGGGGCAGTCAGCCAAGCAGCCAGGACACTGTAGTTAGGCACTTCCTTACTCTGGTGCTCCCCACATGGTATTAAGTCTTCTCTCTCTGGAGAACAGCATTTCAGGCTTTCTTTTTTATTCTGTCTTGAACTGTTAAGACTCTGGGTCCAAACTCACCTCATCTTGCTTCTCCCCTACCATCTCCACAGACAACTACCTGATCATGCCATCGGGGAATCTCCAAATTGTCAATGCCAGCCAGGAGGATGAGGGCACGTACAAGTGTGCTGCCTACAACCCAGTGACCCAGGAAGTGAAAACCTCTGGCTCCAGTGACAGGCTGCGCGTGCGCCGTAAGGATCAGTCTCACTTGTCAATTACCGGGTATTTGTGGATAAGGCCCAGCAAAGCTGGAAAGTGAGAGGAGGATCTGGGGATATGGCAGACCAAGTTCAGGGTCCGAGAGTCCAGAGGAAGAGCAAGGACAGCAGCCCAGCCTTGCTTGTCACCACAGCTCACCACTGTGGAGGGCAACTCATCTCGCCTGTTGCTCCCTCATGTTACTTTGCAAGAGGGTATAGGCTTGCTGGTTAGGAGTGTGGAGCAGGGACTCCCTAGTATATGGCCTCTGGGCCTACCTTATACTCCTTACTCCTAAACTATACCCTATGTCTTGGTAGATTTTCTCCCAGAGCTAATGGAGCAAAACTTTTTTTCCTCTTCTTCCTGAGGAGAAGTAGAGAGTCTCCAAAACCTTATGGGCTCATGGGGCAGGCTCCGTGAGGATAGCAGCACACTGGATAGATTGTAACTTCCACCTGTAAGGAAGATGGGTGCTTTCTACACTGAGCACTGGAAAGAACCACTGATCTGTGTTTGGGGACTTTGCAAGAAATGTACACCTTTCAACAGTGGCTCCTGCTCAGCTTGGTGGGTTTCTCAACCTGTAAGGGACACGCTCCCCTGGATGGTGAAGTCAAGTAAGGGCCTAGCAGATCCTGGTACCTCACTTTGTCTGCAGGCTCAGGGTGCACTGCCTGAAGTCAAGCAGGAAATACTGCCCACGCCATTCAGACAGTTCTCTCTGCACCCTCACCTCTCTGTAAGCATTTGTAGCGAAAAGACCTAAGTTACAGTCTGTGCAGGAGGAAGCCCTTGCTCCTGACACACAGCTTTGCATTGGCTGTGCTATGAGCTCCATCTCAAATCCATGGTCTTTGGAGCCCTTCTGGAGCTGGGCCATCAGAGACAGGCTGGAAGAAGTCCACATCTTATTCTGTGTGTTGCTCTTCTCCACTCCAGGGTCCACCGCTGAGGCTGCCCGCATCATCTACCCACTAGAAGCTCAGACTGTCATTGTCACCAAAGGCCAGAGTCTCATACTGGAGTGTGTGGCCAGTGGAATCCCGCCACCTCGAGTCACGTGGGCCAAGGATGGGTCCAGCATTGCTGCCTACAACAAGACTCGCTTCCTGCTGAGTAACTTGCTCATTGACACCACCAGTGAGGAGGACTCAGGCACCTACCGCTGTATGGCCAGCAATGGGGTTGGAGATCCCGGTGCAGCTGTCATTCTCTACAACGTCCAGGTGTTTGGTGAGCATCTCCATGGGCTTCCTCTTCCTTAATCTCCCCACTGATCTTCCTGACCCTTCTACAAGCATTGTCTTATTCAGGGTTTTACTGCTGTGAAGAGACATCATGACCAAGACAACTCTTACAAGGGACAACATTTAATTGGGGCTGGCTTACAGGTTCAGAGGTTCAGTGCATTATCATCAAAGCAAGATCATGGCAGCATCCAGGCAGGCATGGTACAGGCGGAGCTGAGAGTTCTACATTTCCTCTGAAGGCTGCTAGAAGAAAATTGGCTTCCAGGCAGCTAGGATGAGGGTCTTAAAAGCCTACATCCACAGTGACACACCTACTCCAACAAGGCCACATCTACTCCAACAGGGCCACACCTTCTAATAGTGCCACTCACTAAGCCCAACATATACAAACCCCAGAAGCATATAACCTAACTCAGAGAGGTTTATGTTGTGAAAAGCCACAGAGTTGATAAATAAAGAAGCACTCTGGGGAGAGAGAGATTCTTAGATCCCAGGACTTAGGCCATGGATCTTGGTGTAGTCTTGGTCACCTAGACATTTTCTTCTCCTACTTCTCCCATAGAAAGAACCCAACAGCCAGTGAGGAGGAAGTCAATCTGAGGCAACGTCTCATCTAGCCTGTGTGATCCTAGATGGGAAATGCAGCCTTCCTCACTCTGATCTGTTTTCTTCACAGAACCCCCTGAGGTCACCGTGGAGCTATCCCAGCTCGTCATCCCATGGGGCCAGAGTGCAAAGCTCACCTGTGAGGTTCGAGGAAACCCCCCACCCTCTGTACTGTGGTTGAGGAATGCTGTGCCTCTCAGCTCCAACCAGCGCCTCCGGCTGTCTCGCAAAGCCCTTCGTGTGGTCAGTGTCAGGCCTGAGGATGAAGGCGTGTACCAGTGCATGGCTGAGAATGCTGTTGGGAGTGCCCATGCTGTGGTTCAACTGAGGACTGCCCGGCCAGGTGAGTGCAAGTAGCCCAGAGATCAGAAATTCCAGCAGAGCAGGAACAGTCCTTTTCTTAAATAAAATCAAACCTGGTGTCTTTTAGTTGTAAGTTCAAAATTACATTGACTTATTAATAAACTGTGGGGGCTGGGGATTTAGCTCAGTGGTAGAGCGCTTACCTAGGAAGCACAAGGCCCTGGGTTCGGTCCCCAGCTCTGAAAAAAAGAACCAAAAAAATAAAAAAAATAAATAAATAAATCAACTGTGAACATTTTCATCAATGAATATGACCTATTTGATGGGATTTTTTTTTAAACGAATAATTTTTCCAAGTCTGTGGGCTTCCATGATTATGAAGAATCACATTTAACAACCGGGACTTTAAAAGAAGCATGAGTAAGGCCTCTCTGTTTGGCTTGAGCCATTTCAATTGACACTTGCACCGAGTGGGACCTACTGTGTGGTCCGCATGCACCAGGTGAGGTAGAGAATGCAAGGCATGAGAAAGACCCCCTCTATTGGGAAAGCTTCCTATAAAGGAGATGGAGCATGGAAAGAATTTGAGAGAAAAACTACAATGGATGATAGAGTGTAGTGCCATCATTGTCAGATCCAATGTCCTATGGTGGGGGGAGGTCAGTACGGCTCTGAGGCTGGAAAAGTCTGTGGATTGGAGTGTTGCCACACCACTCTTGGCTTCTAGATTCTCAGAGAGCAGTCCCAATTGGATTTATGTCTCTAGTCACCTCAGTGGAGAAGGGAAAGACTCAAATGTGCACTGTTTAAGCTTCAGGGTAAAGGATATGTCTCCGTCCCCAGCATAGAAAGCAGAACTAAGGTCCATGTGCCTCCGGAGCAAGTTGAGATAAAGCACGCATGCTCACCGTCCAATAACAGATATCCCAGGGAAACTACTTAAAAGGAGGAAAGGGGTTTTGGGGGGGAGAGGGCAGATCGTGGTTTTAGTCTATCACAGCAAGGAGAATCTGATGGGGCAGAGCCAGTCACACTCAGGAGACAGAGAGAGTGCCCGGCACACTCATTGGCTCTATCTTTTCCTCCGTTTTATTCCACGGGGTCCTTGCCGGTAAAGTGGAAGCATCCATGTTAGGTGGGTCTTTCCCTCTTGCTGATTCTCTCTGGAGACACCTTAGTCACTAACCTTAACTCTAAAGGTGTACTTTCCTAACCTTGCAGTTGCTTCTCAAGCAAACCGAGTTGACGGCCAAGGTTAACCATCACAAGTCCACCCTTGGTCGACTGGAGGATCCAGTTCAGTTACCAGAACCAACATCCTGTGGCTCAAAAGTGTCTGTAACTCTAGTTCGGGGCTTCTGACTCCCCCTTCTGGCCTCCAAAGGCTATTGTACTCACAAAGTGCACATAAATCCATACATACACATGCACACAAGTTTAAAAAAAAATCTTAAGGAACTTAAAGAAGTCCACCTTCAAAGTCTCCTCTGCAAAATAAAAGGATCAGTTCTTGTGTGTTTTCAGTGTACAATAGCACAGAGTAAACACAGTCATTCCAATGAGATAGAGTGGCCTAGACATGAGAGACAGGAAGAAGGCAAAACCAGAACCCAGCAGGACAAGCCTTAAGTCACGTAGCTTCATATTAGTATCTAGGGCAACATGAACGTGGGCCTCAGCAATGATGGGCAAGGCAGCCTGACCATGCACTCTTGCCGTTTGCAGCCCACATGGCCTCTCTCTTCGGTAAGCTCCATACATTGCCAGTTGCTTTGTCCTGCAAGCATTCTGTGTTTGAGGGTATCTCTATTGCACCCCACAGCTGCATGCTTGGCCGTCTTAAGGGCTCTCCTTAGGGATTGTGGTTCTGCTACGCATTGCCTGGCCTCTCAAGCTTTCCTTTAAAATCTGGGAGGAAGCACCCCAGACCTCACAGTTCTTCTTGTGTTCCGCATGTCTGCACAACTGGTGCCTTGTGGGTGGCACTGAAGTCCTTTCTCTGCCTGAACCTATTCCATTTGGATCACACCCACAGCCCAGTGGCCCATGAATGCCCAGATGGCTGCACGAAGAGGAAACACTTCCCTAAGTGACCCTATGTGAACAGCTTGTCCCAGAGTTCTCGTCTCAAAGCAAAGTCTTTCAAATGATATAAAACCTTTACACCCGCTGCCCTGAGTGGGCTCCACCCATTTCCTGTCATGTCTTCAAGACATTTCGTACCGTGTTGGTGCAAAGTTTGTGGCTTCCTCTCCATGGTTCTGACGACTTTAACAACCTCCTTGGCCCAATGCATAGTTTTCAAATTGTTTTTGCATTCGTCCTTGTTCCTAATTCTCTCTACAGGCCTTGTAAAATCAGCTGTCATTAATCATGCAGTGGCCTAGGTGCTGGACTACCTTGAAATCTCCTCTAGTTAGTCCGTCACTTTCAAACATAGCTTTTCAGTCCTTGTCCCAGTGTCACTTGCGTGACTTCTAGTCCAATTCCTAGCAGAGTTTCTGTTCTATCGTAAGTTCCAAGTAAAACCTCCCTATCATCCCCATCAGCATCCGGTTCTTCTGAGCTCCCCCGAATCCCGTCATGTTCTGCCCACGGAACTCTGCAGTTCCCTTAGCACTCAAATCCGTCCTAAACCACCCCCTATAAATCAGCCCGGAAGGCACCAGAGCCGCATGGCAGACTTACTTACACAGTCCGTCACACTTCCCTGGTGCCAGTTTTCTGGGTTCGTCACTTTTTCCAGCACAAACAAAATAACTTCAAAGGAGAAAACAGCTGGAGGAGGAGGAATCTTGCTTCGGTTCATGAATTCAGAGGTTGCAGTGCAGGGGCGTAGCTCCCTTGAGTCTGGGCCCCATAGCGAGGCAAAACTTCATGGCAGTTTCCGTGACAGAAACTATATGGCAGATAGTAAGTGGGGAGGGGGGACCGAGGGAAAGGATAACCCTCAAAACTATGCCCCTGAGGTCTATTTACTCCACTGAGGCCCAACCTCCCCTATAGCAGCTGGGGACCAATCAGGGACAATGCCCGGAAGGGACATTTGATATTTATACTAGCACACCAGCGCCAGTGAGCTGCTTCAGCAGGTAAAGGTGCTTCCTGCAAGACCCAGGACCTGCACTCACACTGTGGCACACACACACACACACACACACACACACACACACACTCACACTGTGGCACACACACACACACACACACACACACACACTCACACTGTGGCACACACACACACACACACACACACACACGAATGCGCACACATATGCGTGGGCACACACACACTGAATAAAATGTAATAAAAATTTAAATATAAAGCTCAGCATCATGCAGAGATCTCCTATCACTTCTGCCAGGGCAAGGACACCAGCCTTCTCCTCTGTAGAGCCTGGTTTTATATCACAGATTGGGCTCATGGTGGTCTCAGGTCTTCTCTGATTTTATTCTGTTTTCTCCCTGGCAGGTGATCAGGGCCACTAACACCTTCCCCCTTCCCTTCTCTTTCCTGCTTGGTCCTCAGACACAACCCTGAGACCCGGGAGGGATACTAAGCCGATTGCTGCCACACCTCCCATGCCGCCCTCCCGACCCAACAGACCTGACCAGATGCTTCGGGAACAACCGGGGCTTGTTAAGCCCCCAACATCAGTACAGCCTACTTCCCTAAAGTGCCTGGGAGAGGAGCAGGTAGCCCCTGCGGAGGCACCCGTCATCCTCAGCTCACCCCGGACCTCCAAGACGGATTCATACGAGCTGGTGTGGCGGCCTCGCCATGAGGGCAGCAGCCGGGCACCCATCCTGTACTACGTAGTGAAGCATCGTAAGGTATGACCCTGGCATTGTGCCTCTCCCTCCCTGTTAGCTCCTTAGTGAAGCTGAATTGAGTGCTCTGTCTCCTGTCCAGAAGCCAGGACCCAGTGTGCTCCATAGCTGACCCCTCCTTTCTGTCTCCTCAAATGCCCATCCCCCTCCTGGCAAGCTAGCGGTAACACGGTAACAGGGACAGGGGATCTCTCACAGGCCCCGGTAGAGGCTCTACATGGGCCCTCAGGTGTAACCTCTGAATACTCTTACCTGGAAGTCTGTGGAAACTCAAAGTCCAGAGATAACTCACGCCCTCCATTACAATGGCCACCCCCCACCCCCCGTCACTTCCCCCACCTTGCCATATTTTGGTGATGCCATTTGAATTTGTTTTCCAACCAAAGCAAGCTCTTTCTCAAGCATATCTGAGAATTTTAGCGGGGCAAACAGGTCTTTGCACCCAGGAAAATAAATATTAGGGAACAAGTGTTCTCCCCGTGGGTTGTAAAATGCCCTCTGACTCTCAGATGTTGTGGTAGCTCCTGTTTAGCCAGGCGTTAGAGGTCCTGACACATCACATTGTTGAGACCCTAGTTATTTTCCCGCAACAGAGGGAACCTGTCCAGGGCTTGTAGGAGCTGTCAAGGAGAGCCCTTTACACTGTGACAGGATGAAGAGAGAGAGCTGGGTCAGTCCTGTGGTGCTAGCCTCCTGCCACTCTTCTCGAAGCTTCGAGAGGGAGATGAGATTCCTCATAGAGCATTTCTGCTCCCCACAAGTTTGCGCTATTTCTTTCCAGTACCACCAGATAGTAGAAAAGTGCTCGTCGTAATTGGATTTAAAAAAAAAATTTTAATACCAGCAACCTATTCTAAATGCGGTGCTTGTGTCGTTCGGATTGTTTTTGCTTATAAAAATGCTTTGTGCACTTGGTAGAAAATATGGAAATGTGAAATGGAACTAAAAATATTTACCGGCCTTTTCCTACTCCAAAAGCAAACAAGAAAACAGGGCTCCCCTCACACGGTGGAATGTTCTAGCTCTGCACAAGCCAGCTCCCTGCTGCAAACACCACTGGCCTCTCATAGTCTGGTCTTTTCTGTGTCGTGCCCTTCCTGAAGACCTGGCAACCAAAGAAGTTCCCAGAGACCTCAGGTGGTCAGAAAAGTACCAGAGGAGGCAAAGACACCTTGTACCCTCATGTAGTTACCCAAGCAGGCCTGGGGAAGACCACAGTTCCCTCCCTCACAACACCCCCAGGCCAGCTAAAGGTGTGAATGGCTTCCTGAAAAGAGACAGCTTTGTTTAGCCTGTGTTCCAGGGCAGAGGTCCTTATTTTCCTGTGTAACTAGACACCTCCCTGTGAGTTGTAGACAAAGATCAGGGGAGGCCAAATATGGCACCCAAGAGACAGAAAGCAGTGTGATAGTAAGAATAATATTTTTCAGGCCAATAGGTGGCCCTGAAGCTACCTCCCACTACAGGCAAGCAGGCGAAGACCGCACCGGGGTGATCCGGAAATGCCAAACTGATGCTGCATTCACCCGCCCAGTGTGTGTGACAGTGACGAATTACCCTTGCATTTCTTATTTTCATTTCTGGGTCCCAGTGGAAGTCTGAGGCCCAGTGCTGGGAGGGCAGAGGGAGTAGGAGGTACAGAAAAATGACAGTCAGGACGGGGCCCCTGCTGAGTCTGGCTTCCATTAGGCATTGCCCTGTGGAACAGTTGGAGCTTTTAAGAGAATGTTGCCAAGATAGAAAGTATGTCTCGAAAGTTGTTCTTGCTCACGGAACTAACATAGCTTAATGGTCGTCACCCAAGAAAGAAGGTTGGAATCAGAAGTCAGGATTGGGTTGTGGGTTTTTTGTTCTTTTTCTTTTTTATTTCACGCTCTGTCTTTTGCAGGGCATTGGGAATTAGTCAGGCTGATTTTCACGTGCACAAAGTGAGTTTCATCTAGTCCACTGTAGACCCAGGCTACTGTGTTTGGGTTTCCAGCATCACTGGGGATTCTCAGCTTGTGAAAACCTTTCCCCTTGGAATAAATCCTGGAAGCCCGACATTAATGAGCTCAGACCATCCCCTGGCCTTGAATGGGAGGTTTTGTTCTACTTGGAAATACTTTGCTTAGGGGTAAGAGCTTTCCCCCAGCAGCTGGTTGCTTTCATAATCAAACCTCAGCTTTCTGTGCTGGTAGGCTTTCTGAGATGCATGGAGCTGGCCACAAAGTCCTTCTCAAAAGATGGTGGGTGGGAGGAAATAATCTCTCACCGTTGCTGTTGGATGCCCAGAACCCTCCCATAATTTTTTTTAGAGAGCTAACCATTAAAAGTTCATTTATAATCCTTCACGTACACCCTGGTTTTGAGCTTCAAAAACAAGGACAGAAAGCAGAAACAGGGAGAGAATTTTAAAGTGAGAAATCTCATAGGATAAAGGGTGCCAAGAGCACCAGGAGACAGGCCAAGCATTCATTTGTCGGGAACCTCACCTGTGCCAAGTCATCTAATTTGACTTCAGAATAGCCCAAGACAGTGTATTTGCCCCATCTTAGAAATGAATAGCTCAGGGCTCACCAATGTGGGAGTTTGCTTGGGGTTTTACAGTCAGAACTTGAACTTAGGGTTTCTACTCCCAGAATCGTCTGTCTGCAGCAGGTAACATTCCGAGCATGCTCTCTGGACTCACATTAGATGAGGAGGTTGCAGGAGATGGGAGAGTGGCCTTTGGGGGACTTACCTGCAAGTACCAGTCTGACTTTCTAGCTGTTCCTGCAGACTTCCCTTGATGGGATCATTACCTTAGACACCAGGAGAACCAGTCGTGAGCTCTGCAGTCCCAACAGCCCTCAACTTAGCCCATGGTCCTCTTTCTCTCTTCCTGCCATCTTGGGCTCAGGCAGAAACCCTCCTGGACACCACAGCAGAGGCAGGTCCTTACCCCGGTCACCTTCTTCAGCAGGTCACAAACTCCTCTGATGACTGGATCATTTCTGGCATTCCAGCCAACCAGCACCACCTTACCCTGACCAGGCTTGATCCTGGAAGCTTGTACGAAGTGGAGATGGCAGCCTACAACTGTGCTGGCGAGGGTCAGACGGCCATGGTCACCTTCCGAACAGGTAAAGTCAAATATTTTGCCTCGCTCAGAGTTCCAAAGGCCCGAGCAAGTTATAGTGAGGTCAGGTGCAAAGTCCTGTTCACTCTGTTCTCTGTCTTTCTCTAGTGGCTGCCTCTGTGGACTTATGTGCCTGGGCTAAAGTGCTACCCTTCTTCATAAGACTGATGAGCCTCTCTGGCATTCTCCTACCCACTCCCCAAGCAAAGGGCCAATAGCAATACAATAGTAGAGTTGGCCAAAGCTTGGGATAACACCACACTTTCAGTACCCCGAAGTCTTATTTGTATTGCCTTGCTGGTGCCCTGGTCAGATTCTTAGACAAAACAGGATTTTGGTAAGGGAGGTCTCATATGTTCTCTCTCTCTCTCTCTCTCTCTCTCTCTCTCTCTCTCTCTCTCTCTCTCTCTCTTTCTCTCTCTTATTCTCAATCCTTCTTAACCAGGACGGCGGCCCAAACCTGAGATCGTGGCCAGCAAGGAGCAGCAGATCCAGAGAGATGACCCTGGTGCCAGTCTCCAGAGTAGCAGCCAGCCTGACCACGGCCGCCTCTCTCGTAAGGCCAGCAGCAGTGAGGGGCAGGCAGAGAACAATCAGGACAAACTGTCACAGAGGGCTTGTTGCTGCAGGTTGCATGAGGTTAAGTTTTTGAGGGCCAAGAGTCCCAGTGACATATTCTGCATCTCACCACAATGAAAATATACACATTGCTAGCTTTTGGAGAAAATACTGGAGTTACTGAGCCTGTGGGTCCAGACAGAGAGCATTAATTCTTTACCCTCTGTTTTTGCAGAAGAGTTAAGAAGTTTTAGCACCAGGGATTCTTCCAAGCAAGGGGATATGATAAATACAACAGCAGGCAGAGGGCTGTGGGAAGGAACAGGCCCTGTCAGGGTCAGGTTGGGTCTAGTTGGTCCAGAGCATCATCTCATGGTGTCCCTGTTTGTCTACATCTTTCCTCTGTGCATGGTCATTCCAGCCCCAGAAGCTCCAGACAGACCCACCATCTCCACAGCTTCTGAGACCTCAGTGTATGTAACCTGGATTCCCCGAGGGAATGGCGGCTTCCCAATTCAGTCTTTCCGTGTGGAGTACAAGAAGCTAAAAAAAGTGGGAGATTGGATACTGGCCACCAGTGCCATACCTCCCTCGAGGCTCTCTGTGGAGATCACAGGCCTGGAGAAAGGTAGGAGTCTGGTCCTCTTTCTGGTCCTTTCTGCCCTGGGACCACATGGAGGAGGAGGAGGAACAATGGAAGGTCTTCTTTAACTCAGTCCGCCCTTCGTTCCCCACAAGTACTCATGGATATGGAATTTGTGGCTCTGCCTCAGCCCCACAGCCCCTCCTTCTTCCTCTCTCCAAAGAGGAGTACAGAGCCACTTCCTGTATGGTTTGAGGAGAATGAGGGTTCTTATGAGTCCTGTGTGGACATCTTTGGGGAAGAGCTGACCAGATATCCCTGGGCTGGGCCTTGAGAGCAGTGGGGGAAATCAGCTGTATTTTCCAAGCTCAGGAAGGATCTCTCTCTCACAGGTATTTCTTACAAGTTCCGAGTCCGTGCTTTGAACATGCTAGGGGAAAGTGAGCCCAGTGCTCCCTCCCGGCCTTATGTGGTATCAGGCTACAGTGGCCGTGTGTATGAGAGACCCGTGGCAGGACCTTACATCACTTTCACCGATGCAGTCAATGAGACCACCATTATGCTCAAGTGGATGGTAAGTTGCCTGATCACCAACAGTGTGGAAATGTTTCTCCTCACATTTTGTCTCTGAGTTTGGCTTCCCACTCAGTAAACCTGAAAGCCCCTTTGGGGGTCCTGGGAGGATGATGGCAGCTGGAGCTGTTGTTGGCTGTCTCTTTTAAACTGGTTCCCACTTTCTGATTGCATCCCACCCTTCTTCCTGCTTTTCACCTGATACCATAAGGAATCTCAACATGTGTCCAGCATACCTTCATGCTTTCAGGGAGGCTCAGAAGGGACCAATGTCTTTGAAGAAGTACAATTTGTTTCTTGCTTCTAAAAGCTCCAGGGCCCATCAGCAAAATAAAATAATGCCCAATCTTTGTAGCCTTCTTCAGAGAGCCTGAGGGACTTATTCAGGAATGTCTGCTGGGGCCTCCATAAAATTCAAGCTCTGGACTGGGGAGAAGATTCCACAGCATGGTGGTTTTGCTTTGACGATTTCTCTGATGTACTGTGACCATGTCTATTCTCTATTCCATGTAGTATATCCCTGCCAGCAACAACAACACCCCAATCCATGGCTTCTATATCTACTACCGACCCACAGATAGTGACAACGACAGTGATTACAAGAAAGACATGGTGGAAGGTGAGAACATGCATTGGTGGTGTTTCCTTCCCTGGCAAGGGGGACTGGGTGTTGGCAAAACTTCATGAATCATAAAACAGAGTCAGTGTCAGTGAGTCCCTTATGACACATATGGAGCTATCCAGTTAAAAGGCTCAATGTGATTTTTTTCCTAATGACCATAGCGTAACAGAAACATGGGTGGTCATGCAGATGATGCCCTCGTGTGTCTCCTGTGTTGGTCAGCTGCGCTAGCATAGACGAACAAGTTTGTCTGGCTGTGTGATCAAGGCCGAGCGAGCAACATATACATCACTATGGTGACTCTCACTCTCCTTCCCAGGGGACAGGTACTGGCACTCCATCAGCCACCTGCAGCCAGAGACCTCCTATGACATTAAGATGCAATGCTTCAACGAAGGAGGGGAGAGCGAGTTCAGCAACGTCATGATCTGTGAGACCAAAGGTGATTCTTCCAGGGTCCTCTCCTGTCCCAGGAATTCCCACAGACTGGAGCAGAGTCTCGCTTCCCCACCCCCACATTGGTAGCCCTTCCAAGAAGACCCTGATTTTTCAAGGAACCCTGACCTCATCAATTGACTCCCTAGTTATTCTCTTGATCTGTGTGTTAATATGAGTAGGTTGCCACCATGATGGCTTCAAGGATATGAGAACTAATTGACCCATGAACTCATTAGGAACAAATACATCTTTTTTTTTTAATTTATTTATTTAATGTATGTGAGTACACTGTAACTGTCTTCAGACACACCAGAAGAGGGCATCAGATCCATTACAGATGGTTGTGAGCCACCATGTGGTTGCTGGGATTTGAACTCATGACCTCTGGAAGAGCAGTCAGTGCTCTTAACCACTGAGCCATCTCTCCAGCCCGGAACAAATCCATCTTAAGATGAAAATGTTCTATACACTTTATATTTTTTGGTATTTGGTATCTACTGGTTGGTTTTATTTAGTTTAACTATAGCCTGATGATATGGGAAGGAAACATATCTACACCTTGATCAAAGTTTTATAGCCAAGATGTGATAGAAGCTACTTCAGACAGTTTTATATAGCTACAAGCCCAGGTTCATTTTCTGTACTAAAGCATATTAAATGCATACACATGCTGAGTAGGCATCATTATATCCAGTTTTTAAATACACAAAATGAGATGAAACAGTGTATTACTAAGGTCCTAATCATAGGATTACCAAGGAGTCAGACAACACAACACTCCCCTGTGGTGGAGGCATCTTTGTTCTCTGCCTCCCGCTACGCATTCCCTTCAGTCACTTCACAAATACTAAGCACCTCCTGTACACACTTGTCCTCTGTGCCACGTCAATCAAAGGGAGGGACAGATGTGCACACAACCCAAATCCATCTATCTATCTTCTCAGGTCTTTGGACTAACTCTTTAAGCTAGAATGAGGAGGGACTGCCTTGAGGGGCATGCTAAGCCTCCAGACGGGAGGAGGAGAAGAAGGGGGAAGCTCAGGGGAGAGGCCAGAAACACTGGCATCTGACATCGCTGGGTGACTGAAGGATGCCGGAGGAGGAGTTAGTGCAGTTTGCAGGGTCTGTGAGGTGGAAGAGGGTCCTTGTTGGGCTTCGTTATCATAATGGTCACAGGCAGGTTGAGGGGAGAGAACTGGGTCTCTGAGATAAAGGTGAAGAAATGGTTTTTGTCATTGCTTTTGAGGAGGTTGGAGCAGAACCTGGGCCGACTGCATGCTGGGGTGGGAGATAAAGCAAGCTTGAGGTTTTCATCTGAAGCACTGCCCAGGCGGCTGCCCTCTACTGGGATGGAGAGGGTGAGAAGAGAAATGAACTATGGGTGGAGAATGAAAGGAGAGAAGGACTGGGAGAGTTTCCCAGTGGCTGAATCTTTGTCCCCATGCTGAAAGTGTCTGATAAAAGCAGAATGTCTCCTGCGTCCACAGTTCTTAGGACATAGAAGGAATCATGCAAACGGGAGAGATTACACAGACTGAGAGGAGCGGGGACTGTGTCCCAGGATCTGAGGAGGCAGAAGGACGACGAGTGGTGGTGGGCCGGGAGGCTGTGACATCAGAAAGCTGAAAGAAAGAAGGAAGTGGCAGAATTCATGCAGGTTCTCCTGCAGTAGCAGACCCTGATGACGAGCATAGGGTTTAACCTTCTACCTCTGATTCGAATTTACTAATTATCTTCTGTCCCACGGAGGGCCTAGGTGCCCTGCTTTACAACCCAAGCTAATACCTAGCACCTCGAGTCCCTTCATCTACCTGAGAATGGCAGAGCTTTGGGGAAGTTCGTCCACCTGAGTCCGTTCCCTGCTCTCACACATTTAATTGTTCTTTCAGAAACCACAATTACCTGTGTCCACTCTGACTCCGTGTTTGACTCACAAACACTTCAACAACACATTGCATGTTAGGTACCAGTGTCCCTGATAAGCTATGGGCAGGAGTCAAGCAAGGGCTATTGAGTCCCCTGTATTGGGATCTTGGCCTCATTTCCTATATTCATGGAATTGAGACTCTTTTTCTATTTGTTAGAAGAAAAAAAAGACAGAAAAATAGATACTGATGTGAGTTTTGTCTTCAATTGCAGCTCGGAAATTTTCTGGTCAGCCTGGAAGACCCCCACCCTTAACTCTGGCTCCACCACAACCTCCGCCCCTAGAAGCCATGGAGCGGCCGATGGGCACTGGAGCCATGGTGGCCCGGGCCAGCGACCTGCCCTATCTGATTGTCGGGGTCGTTCTGGGCTCTATCGTCCTCATCATCGTCACCTTCATCCCCTTCTGCCTATGGAGGGCCTGGTCTAAGCAGAGTGAGTTAACACCGCAGCACAGAGGGGAAGGAGGGAGAGACGTCTCTCAGCCCACCACGCAGGCCAGTGCACAGGCAGGGCCAGACAGTTCAGCTCCACCTCCCTGGAAGCTCCCAGGTTCAGGTGGCCCCAAAGGTCCCACAGAAACAGTGGATATCTGAGGCTGGGCTCCTCCCTCCTGCCTCACAGACCTCTCTAAGAGCAAGTGTCCTCTCATACCCCTGGTGCTCGGTAATTACCTGCTCCCTCCTTTTCTAATGTCTGAAGCTTTTCCTCAAACACGCTCATATACAAATTGCTCATCCCATTTTCTGCCTTTCTGTCCCGGGCGAGCTGCTTTGGGCCCTCCCTTCCTCCTGGGCTAACCTGACTTGCCTGTTAGCATCTGCTTCAAATAGCAGTACCTGTAGCTGACTCCCCCACTAAACAATGGCCCTTTTCAAACTCATCACACTCCTGAAGCCATTGGCCCGTTTTCTTTCTATGCTTCTCACTATAAAGAAGGAATGGGTGACAGGAAGACTTAGAGAAAGTACTCTCAGGCTACTGGACAGTCGCCTCCCATCTAACTCTCTGACACCGTTGAGTGTGGGGCTCTAGCCAGCTGGAGGAGGTTAAGTAGATCTCTGTCTTCTGTCCTTCCAGAGCATACAACAGATCTGGGTTTTCCTCGGAGTGCCCTCCTGTCTTCTTCCTGCCAGTACACAATGGTGCCACTGGGAGGACTTCCAGGTCACCAAGCCAATGGCCAGCCCTACCTCAGTGGTATTGGTGGACGGGCCTGTGTCAGCAGACTACACGGAAGCAGGGGCTACCCTGCTGCTACAGTGGGCTGCCCAGGCAGGAAGCTTCAACAGCACTGCCCAGGGGAGCTTGCACAGGTAAAGAGTTCCTGAGTGTGGGACCCAGGTGCACATATGGAGAGACAATGAGCTGCCGCTTGAGCATTTCTCCCATTCAACCAGGCCTGCTGGTATAGTCAGCCGTAGCTCATCCTGCTCCATGGTTAGCACTAGAAAGTTCCTTGGGCTCCCATATCATGACCTTTCACTCTTTCCTCCAAGCAGCGGGAAGACTCCAACAGCCTACTGAGGCAGCCCATTGTTAGCAATGGATATGACCTCCAGAACCAGCAGGTTGCCAGGTAACCAGGCCCCTCCCATTCCTGCTTTATTTCCCAAGTCTCCAAACCTCCCATTCCCTTTAGCTCATGTCCAAAGTCTGTCACTCAGAGCCAAGCAGCGCTTCATAGAGGGATTCCCAGGTTTGCCATTTGTGCTCGCCGGGGCAGTCGCCCCATGGGCAATGTGCTGTGTGCACAGTTGTGATGCACTTCTGCCCAGGAGCTTCCGTTGTTTCTCAGCATCTGTCACTCACTGACTCACCCAAACCCTTGAGGTAGAACCAGCTTTGCCTGCAGGCCCCTGAACGCCCAGTTTGCCACCTCCCACAGCAAAGCTAAACTATCACCAGCTGAATTTGGTGTGGGACCTCCTGACGTTCACAGGAGACCAGTGTGCGCTCTGGGCCTGCTCTGAAACCTTTTGGTGATGGGTGTCAGGTTGCGAAAGTGCAGGCCCGTTCTGCTGGACCTGACCCACCCCGTCTGGTCTTATACGATGCAGAGGTACCAAGTCTGGTTCAGAAGAAGGTTCTTTCTTATACACGCTGCCAGATGACTCAACTCACCAGCTGCTCCAACCTCAAGATTGCTGTCACCTCCAGAAGCAACCTGTCACCACGTGCCAGACAGCAGTGAGAAGAGCACCGGAAGGTCCTGGGCTAGAAGCTTCATGGGACCCTCAATATCATTCAGGTCAGCCAGGGGCAGCAGGGAGAATGCGCCTGATGGGGTTACCCATAACCCAGCAATGACTTCAAGGAGAAAGGCCAAGGGACTTTGAAGGAGTGTTTGGGTGGTTGGGGTAGATGGCCACTTATTTGCTTCAGCCCCAAGAGGGCTTTCCAGGTCAGTCTGACTTCAGCACTATAACTGGTCCTCAAAGGCTGAGAAGGCATTCTCTATTCCAAAGGCCTGTTTGGTCTCTGCATTTGAGATTCAGGGCCATTCGAAGTCTTTCTCTCACCACATGGAGACCTCTCTGATCCTGTTCTGTCATATCTCAATTAGGGAGTGGTTCTTATCAATCATTAGGGAGTCATGCTTGTATACACATCACCACTGTAACTGTGTATGCCCACAGAACTTGTTTGAGGGGCCACCCCTGCCCATAGCTCCCTTTCTACCCACTTCGAGCAAATCTGCAAGGACTCAGTTGGGCACTTGGTACTTCAGAGGCTTAGCTGGTGTGTATGCTCCTGCTGTGATGACCCTAGACCCTGTCCCTAGGACATGGAATTCTAAGGACCATGAGCTCCAAAGCCAGACCAATCATCAGGAAAACAAGATTTGGTTGGACGAGGGGAATGGATTGTGAGGTAGAACCAGCCTGGCTAGAGAGAGCTAGGCCTCCCTCTGTGTTTTATGTGTGTATGGCTGATGGCTACAAGCATAGGTGATTAGTAAGGGTTCTCCCCTTCTAGGGCCAGTGTGACCAGCTGTAGGTAGAGATTAGCTCAGGACTGTTTGATGAGTCTAGATTTTAATGTCTTCTTTTTCCTCTTCACAGGACCCCGGTGTTGTTTAGGTCTTGTACCAGTTGAAGAGGTAGACAGTTCTGACTCCTGCCAAGTGGGTGGAGGAGACTGCTGTCCCCAGCACCCTTCAGGGACCTACACAGGACAAGAACTTGGGGTGCGCCTCTCTCCCAGCCCATCAGTTCATGTGTCCTTTGAAACACCACCTCCCACAATTTAGGCCGACGCCAATATGCCCGAAAGACTATATATTATATGTTTGTTTGTTTGTTGACAGAGAAAAATTGGTATTTATTTTTCTATTATAGCCATATTTATATATTTATGTACTTGTAAATAAATGTATATGTGTTTCTATAATTCTGGAGAGATATGGAATCCTCCCCGTTCTGGCACAAGACAGAAAACAAACAGCTGAGTAGCTGGAGACCAGTGGAAGTGAGTGTCATAGATAGTCAGGCTGCAGATGGACCACAGAACCAGCAGCTCCAGGGGCTCCGGGAGGCCTCAGAAGCTGCAGTCGAGTTGGCGGAAGGACCCTAAGCACACTGTTCAGGAAGAACGCAAGGGATAAAGCAAAAGCCATGGTGCTGCAGACTGACACCACCCGGAAGCCACTCAGGTTTGGTGGCATAGGACAGGTTTCCGAGATGTCACGAGAAAAACCCCAGATGTGTACAGCACTCTAAGCATTAACAGTCTCCCAGAACCAATAATCGGTGGCAACATATCTCTGTAAAAACAAACACTGTAACTTCTAAATAAATGTTTAGTCTTCCCTGTAATCTTCATCATAGTCACGCATGAGTCAGCGTTTTCTTTAGCCGTCGGGAGTCCCGTCTTCCAGTAGCTAAAGAACTGCTCCAGACGATTTCCAATCCATCAAGTGATAAAATCGGGAAACAGTAGCAGATGTTTTTCATATTTCTTTGTCTTTTTAAACAATGAACACTGGGTTTGGATTCATGTAACATGACATCACAAACTGTTTACTCCAAGAAGGAGTACACAGATGGGAGGCAAATTCACTGTTCTGTTGCTGGACAGGAGGTAAGCATCTGCCACGTTGAAGGAATGAAGCTAATTCTTCTTGTGTAGGTGTGTGTGTGTTAAAAGACCAAATATTGCCTCTAAAACACATAGTGCTATGCTACCCCATTAACATGTGGTCCTTAATAGGTTCCCTTCATTCTAAAGTTACCATTGCTGGAGGAGTTGTCCCATTTCAAACCAACATCATCAATAGGGTGTGTGTGTGTGTGTGTGTGTGTGTGTGTGTGTGTGTGTGTGTGTGTGTGTGTGTGTGTGTGTGTGTACGTGCATGCGTGCATGTGTGAGAGAGAGAGAACTTAAAACCTTTGTGTGGCTAGACTTAATTAGAAACTGAAAATTTTAATGCAAATCTTCACACATTTTGCGTATGCATTGTGCGAGGAGGGATTGTATATTTCAGGAAAATGAAGAGTTGAAATTCAGCCTGGCACATTTAATCTTATTAAGAGTTGTATCAGCCAGCTTTTACTCTGTGAAGTTGAGAAACAGGATCTAAGGTAGACTGGGATGAGTCCACCATCTGCTGGCCTGAATGAGTACTGCACACAGCCTCTTTAGACTTGTGTTGTCCGGTTTCTACAGAAGGCAGCTGATGTGAACAAGAACTGTGCTCAAAATGCAGCACGATTTTCAGGAAGGCAGTGCTTTTAAAGCATTTATAGAAATAAGTGTAAGGAACATGGAAATTAGGAGCATGAGATCTAATCCTGGCCGAGAAGAAGTAAGATATGTGATTTCAAACACGGGGATCGAAGCCTTTTAATGGTCACTTCCAGGAGAGGAATGGGCAGAGCAATTGTTTCCAGTCTTTGTTTATGCACCTCAAATCTGAGCTGTAGTTCACTCGACAGACTGTTGGAAACTTTTTTTTAAAGCCTAATTTTGCCTCTTCTCCATGATCTAAAGGAATTGTCAAAGTGGGTTTTGGGGAATGCCACTTATAGGCAACCTACTTCCTGAACTCTTCCGGAACAGTCAGACACCAAAGGAGTTGCCCAGGCTTCCTAAGATCCTGGTTACCAGGTTTGCTAATCAGATCCCTGAGCCCCACAAACCTCTATCCTCTAGTGCGATAACTTGTTTTTAAAGCTAAGTTTCGAGGCAACTTTTTGTGCATTAGTGAGCAATGAAGGCTATGATTAGCACCTGTTCACTTTCATTAGTGAAAGCATGCATAGCTGAGTGTAGAGACCAGGTTACCTCAATCCACTCCATAATGTATGAAGCAATGGCTAATTGCTTTTTGGGTGGCCTTGCCCTTTAGTCTGCGCCCCGCCCCCTCCCCCCACCAACAAGAACCGTACAAATCCAGACGCAGATTCTTCACGCTGTGTTTGTATGATGCAGACACTGCTACCATGTCCGACATGGACCATGGGTCAGGGTTTGGTCATTTTTTCAAGTAAGACGGTACTACCTACCAACTAGCCAAGTAGACAGGGAACATGCAGACACATGGGTGTGTTAGAATTATATCAGAAAAAGAAACAGGCCCAATAACATACGCAATACACCTTAACTGTCACATGAACACCATAACACTAACATCTAACACTGTGGGGGAACAGCCTTTAGCCAGTCATCTGACCCCCAGAAAGTGTGCTAGAGATTACCGACATACAAGCATTCTGGAGGCTTCTACTATGATGCTGCCGTCGGTCCATCTGGACCCGGCCTTGAGCCCAGCATTTCTGCAGCTGGGGTCAAACCCCAGCTTTGCTCCCAGAGAGCTAACTGGGCTGAATCGTGTGGCCTGGTTCATCTGGGCTTGGCTTCCAACTGGCGTCTATAGCATTTAACCGTTTTAAATGAGTGCATCGGTATCAGCTCCCTTGCTTCCCCTGGTAAGGCCTCTCTGAGCTCTGTGGCCTGGAACTTCCTTGTAGCCATTTATAGATACACGTACTCACACAGATGACATTTTACTGTGCGAAATGTAACCTGTGATCTGTGATCAAGAGTGCAGTCAAACGTTACAAATAACAATAGCCAACGGTGGGGGAACTTGGGCTACTCTGTAAATTGCTGCCAAGAGAGCTGATGTGCCTTGGGACTGTATTTTTGTTCAATGCATTCTGACACTGTGTGGAAAGTCACAGATGTGTCGATCTGCATCGCTGCCAATTGTGTTCACAGATGTGCAGTCCAGAAACTCGTAAGGGCTCTCCAGCACAGCCTCGGCCACAGCAGAGCTTTCTTTCTGGTACAGATGCAGACAGTCCACCTGGGAAGCCAAAGTGTCACTGCTGGAAGGACACCAAGTGTCAGGGAGATCAATCTGTGAGGGGTGCAGCCATGAATTTCAATAAATCCTTCTCTGAGTCAGAAAGTACATTCTTGAGTTCAAAATGTCACACGTAGTCAAAAGTGGCTGTTAGAGTTAGACCTCCAACAGATAAAAGTACTGGATCAGAACCAGTAATGACTCAGGTGAAGCCTGGCAGAAGGCAGAGTTCTGATGGAGTCACAAAGGGCCTAACTAGAGCAAAGCTTCCCTGACTGACTTGTTTTGGAAAATGTGAACCTCAGAACTGAGGCGTTTTCCGAAACTGGGTAAATCAGGGAGCGGCCTCTGCCAACCCAAGCTGTTTTGCTGTGTCTGTCTGTGTTTTTCCTCAGTCCTGAGCCCTCTTTATGTTGACTGCTTTATGAAGTCAACAATAGCAACGTTCAGATTTGTGTTTCTTACTCTAAGTTATTATTGGCAGGATGGTTTGCTTTTTCTCTCTCTCATGTCCTTTCGCAGACTATTTAACACAGTTTATTTTCTAAAGATCCAAGGACTAAGGAAGGAAGTTTCTTCATGGGTTGCTGAATAATAGTTTTCCTTGCCAAAGGCTACAGATTCGGAATACCGGAGAAAACAGATATTTTTCTGGAAACACGTCTAACCGCGGCCTTCTTGCAGCTATGAGATTCGGCCTTCTTCATACTTAGCTTAGGGTGAAAACACATTACTCAGCACAGTCCTAAGTACACGTCAGTGTCTCGGTGATTTCTAACCTAGGGAAATAGCGTTAAGTCACGGCTCAGGAGTCTTTTTTGAAGATCTCACTATGGTTCGCTTTAAAGCAAGAGGATTGTTGTGGGCAACGGGAAAGGAGACTGGTGAATTCCTCTGAAACTCTTGGGTGGAAATGAGAAGACAGCAATCTTAAGCGTCCATGTGCCTCATTTCATTCTCTTGCATGGGTGTGATGGGAGGGAGGATGAGCCCCCCCTTCTTCCGCAAAAGCGCGATCTCTTCCTTTAACGCGGAGATCTTTTCTGACTGGGTTTGGACCAGTTCAGTGACTTTCTGCTTTGCCACTATATCTGCTTTCCGGGGGCCCTGGAAGGCGTTTCCCTATTTGGGGAAAATTGAAAATTAAAAAACAAACGAACCAACAAACCATCTCCCTTACAGTCCATTTAAACAGCAACTGCCTCTTCCGGACACTTTTTACTCCTCCGCTAAAGTCTCACCCTTAAAACGTGTGCCTTTTAACAACTCTGAAATCCAACCTTGCTTCGGAAGTCATTTGCACTGTCTATCCATCCTTCTCCACTTGGAGGCTCATTGCTGGGACCCAGGTAAGACACAAAGGCAAGTTAGGGGGACCTACGATGCCAGAGGAGCCCTTCACACTGCAGTCTAGCGAGAGTCAAGAGTTCTAGCACAGTTAAAATCTGCTCTGAAGGTTGCCTGCGTAGAGGCAACCTTCTTTTCATAGACATTTCAGGAACAAATGCTAAGATAGCCATGAACTGTGCATAACGTCAACGAGCCTTAGGGTATTGTCTTTCTCCATTCCTAGCTGGAAACCTGGGACAAATAAAGACTACAAACTTCGATTACAGTGAAAACATGCCAGCTCCCGTGTGCCTTTCTCTGCCTGTAATCTCATTTTACATTGTAAACGCATTCCCTCCCGTCGGGAGGAAGATGCTTCCTCAGGGGACCTTAATTTGAAAACATTTCGTTTAAATTATTCCCAGGATTCTTACAGGAAATATAAAGGGTGTGTGTGTGTGTGTGTGTGTGTGTGTGTGTGTGTGTGTGTGTACTAAGAAAGACAACTGATATTTTGGCAGACACTATAGAAGCTGCCAGGCTACCAAAGGTCAAAGCTCACTTTGGTGAATGTTTATTAAATAGTGTCCCACCTATCACATACTCTGTAGTAAGTACAGTCTCGGGCTCAACATGGATTCCATAATGACAAGTTGAAACCCTCAAAAAAACAAAAAAACAAAAACAAAAACAAAACAAACAAACAAACAAAAAAACTAGCAAGCTTCCTGCCGAGTAAAATAAACGTTGAAAATGGACCCTGACACCAACCAAAACCAGGGAGTCCACCCGTGTCATTATTTGCGCCTGTTACCTCACTCTCCAGGACTGAGGTAAAGTGTATGGTGGCTACTCATACGCACTCATGGCATACACAGAGCTAGTACCCTCTGGGAGCCGCTCTAAGGAGGCCAGTAGTCAATGTCCAGGGGCAGATGGCCTGGAGGCGGTCCAAGGCCTGTGGAATACCAGTGCTTTGCTGGGCTTTGAACTCTGCAGGGGCCGGACGGAAGAGAACTCACCTGCTGGTTCTGCAGTGTGTTCAACCTGGAATCAAGTCTCTTCTTCTCGAGGCACAGGTCGTTCATCTGGTGAAGCTTTTTGGTGTGCTCCTTCGTCTTCATCATCAGGTCCCATCGCACCTGAGCAATCTTTTCCTGCGGAGGAGGGAGGGGGGGAGAACGGAAGGAGTGAGTTTGGGAGGAATTAAAGAAAAACGAGCATCCAGTTGGGTCAAAACTATGGGGACATCGCTCAAAGTAGAGTGTTTTTCAAACTCAGATTAGGTTTTGGGTTCAATGCTTAAAACTAGAGAAGGAAAAATCGAGTTTAAAGCCAATCAGGCAAAGGGAACTCTTGCATGTACATGAAAACACAACCCAAAGCCAGTATGAAAATGTAAACGGAAGCGATTGTGTGGGGTCTGGTTTGATTAAAGAGAAAGCGCTTGCTGCCCTGCCTGCTGACTGGATTTCCATCATCAGATCCACTCGGTGGAAGGCGAGAGCCGACTCCTGTAAGTTGTCCTCTGACCTCCACAGCTGCACTGTTTTTTTGTTTGTGCACATACGCAGAACTATACAGAACTAATTTATTAGTGGGACTGGGGATTGAACCCACGACCTTGCACGGGCTGAGTACTGTCATCACCGAGACTCAACCCCCAAGCCATAAATGTGCTTTCTAATTTCCAAATTGGACTAGGAGGCCAAAGCTATCAAGTAGAGCAAGGGGGGATTCTCAGAGAACCGTGAATTCATGTCATGGGTGCAATGTACACTTTAATGCATCACGTGGCTCTTCAAGATCGACACGTTTCTCTAGTAAAGAAGTAAGGCAGGCCCCTGTGGGCTGTGCAGAAGCCCCATGGGGATTTTATAACTCGCCCTCCCCCCTTGGCCTCTTCCCTGAGCCTACCTCCCACATCCTGATCTCCTTTGCATTGGATAGCTCCTTCCGAAGCTTTTTGATCTTCAGCTCTTCAAGGGTTGTGTTAACAGAAAGGGTCTGGAGGGCTTCCAGATCGATCACACGGCCAAACTTGCTGATCATTAGCTCTCGGACAGTTTCATCCATTTCTGAAAAGACAGTCACGGCCTCAGTCTCCGCAAAGGCCCAAGCCAATAATAAATGAACAAAGCCTTAACTAAAAGATGCCAAGGGACCGCTTTTGCAAGGTCGTTAAGATTCTTTTGTTGTTGTTAGCAAGAGATTTCCCCTATGGATGTTTGCCTGTTGCTTTTTTTACTAAAAATGCTGGTTCATAGACAGCCTTTTTCATTTTAAAAACTCATGTAAAATGGACAGGTTTTTCCCTAAGTGGCTTGGAAGCTCTGATCTCCTTCCCTCCTCAACTACCGTCTGTCTCCAACTAAAGTATTAGGTTATCTGATTTTTCTAATTGATATCTACAGAATCCAATACTAAGAATGGAGCAGACGCTTTCTAGAACTTTCCATCTGTGATGGTTGGTATATGCTTAGCCCAGGGAGTGGCGCTATTAGCAGGTGTGACCTCGTTGGAGTAGGTGTGTCACTGTGAGCGTGGGCTTTAATACCCTCTTCAGAGGAACAGGTAGAACTCTCAGCTCCTCCTGCACCATTCCTGCCTGGACACTGCTATACTCCCAGCTTGATGATAGTGGACAGAACCTCTGAACCTACAAGCCAGCCCCAAATAAATGTTGTCCTTAGAAGAGTTGCCTTGGTCATGGTATCTCTTCACAGTAGTAAAACCCTAACTAAAACAACATCTTACTCTGAGTAAACATTACAGTAAGGCCTTGTGGGTCTTCTCTGCCCCATTCCTTTGCCACTCTCCTCGGTCTCCCACACCTCTTCTTGATCACTCCATTCCACAGTTAATCTTGGTCTTTTCCATGAGCTACGTAAGGTACAAGAGCTTTCCGGGGGTTCCAAAGGAACATACTAGCTAGGAATGCATATAAATGTGTATATCTTTTTAAGGAAATGGAACACTAAACACACAACTGGCAATAGTGGTTCTCTCTGGGTAAGGAAAGCCAAGAGAATGTATCTTGCACAGGTGGGTGTTACAATTTGTCAACATTAAGTTGGGAGGTACCTTATTGGACTCATTTTGTTTTGATACTTCATAGCTTACTTGTGAGTTCCACATACCAAATGTTATAAAAAGTATCTTAAAAGATAATTATCTTCTTATTAGGGTTGTTACATCTCACATTAATTCCAGGTAGATTACAAATACAATGTAGCATTAATCATAAAAGAAACTGAAAGAATATAGAGTTTTAAAAAGTTTTAAAGAATTCAGTCATTGTTGTTAACTAGTCTAGTAAACCTCTTCACTTAGTTTTCTGAAAGTTGAGATGACAGGTGTATGCCGCCACTCCTGATGATTCAACATTTTTTTATGAACCACACATTAGTAAAATCATATGGTACTTTACTTTTCAGTGCCTGGCTTAGTTTGCTTAACATAGTGGCCTCCGGGTTCATCTATTCTGTAAAATGACAGTTGCTTGGTCTTTTCTAAAGGTTATAAATACTAGTATTAGTAGTAATACTAATACATGAGTGATTTTGTTATGATTAGTACCACATCTTTCTGTCCACTCATCTGCTGGTGGAACTCCTGGTCTGGTTCATTCTGTATCTTGGCTGTTGTAAAAACCCTGCACTGAGCATGTCTGTGCAGATAGCCCGTACTGATCTTTCTGATCTTACTTCACACACACACACACACACACACACACACACACACACACACACGAACCTATATGTATGTGTGCATGAGGAATCATGTTTAAAAGTCTCACTGTGACAACAAAAAGTTGAAAATACCTAAATGCTCAAGGTGATAGTTAGGTAAATATGTTAATATTCATAAAATGGGGCACTGCAGTAGCAGTGAAAAAGAATAAATTACCCAAAGCAATAGGAATAAGACATGGTCTAGAGAAGTCCACCCTAAACTCTTGAGTATCATCAGAGAAGTATGCTGGATAGGTTTCCATGCTATGTGAAAATACATTACCATGTGTACATCTATACCATGTGAGCAGCCTGGAGGAGGGGCATACAGTACTAGGAGGAGGAGGGGGCTTTGCTGGGTTTCAAGCATGGTGACTGGAACAGCAGAGATGATTATACTACTCTGTATTTTCTCATACACGAAGAGAGGCAGCCTGTACGTCACATCTTTCCTCTTTAAAATAGGCAGCGGGAGATATTTTGCTTCCTCTCCATAATGGTGGGTTGTAGGGAGGTGGTTCTGACGCTTTGATCAGGAATCTATTTGTGCATATGCTAAGGTCCTTGTCCCCAGTTGCTTCTTGATGAATCAATAAAGATGCCAGTGGCTAGTGACTGGTCAGAAAGAAAGAAATGGCACTTCCAGGTTCCCGCAGGCTACGAGAAAGGAGAAGGCAGGAAGAGGAGAATCGAGATACTTGAGGGAGAGAGATGGAACAGTCTCAGAGCTGCAGGGAAGATCTTCCAAGATGTAGGCAGAAGGGGGAAGTGGCCCACCGAAGGGCAGCTGGAAAGCATCTTGGGTAGTGAGACCAACGGGCTTCACAGAAGGTAATCGGGCAACTAAGCTGAGGGCAGAGTTAGAAGTGTTGAGTACAAGTAAGGAGAAGGGCACACCAGCCTCTGGAGGCTTCGAAGCGCCCAGCCGCTGAGCCAGTAAAGCAGGTAAGGAATGAGCTAAGATGTATGTCTTTCATCCTCGAATCCAAGATAGCCCCTGGGCGGGTGCACGCTGGGACAAAGTGGTGTAGACAAAACCACACACAACACTGAGTCTGCAGCTTTTGTTTCTGAGGGAACCAGCCAGCTGTTAGGCTCCTGCTGAACCAGTGCGAGTTACTAATGGCCCTCTGGCTGAGACACTCACTGCTGATGGTTTTCGCCATCTCTCTCTTTTCCCGGATGAGCAGCTTCCGCCTCTCCCTGCATTCTTTGTTAAGTTTTTGCTGCTTGGCGTTTTCCTCCTGGAGCTGTACGATTCTTTCTTGCAGCCGGTCGAGGGAGTGGTTGGAGAAGATCAAGGTCCCAGAGAGGTCTTCAGGCACCTCCCCAAATACCACATACTCTATCTACAGAAACAAAACAAAACGAATAGAAATCAGAACCAAAATAGACAAAGACCAGACTGAGGGCAGAGGAGAGAGAGCCTTGTTTCTCTGTCCTGTTGCTTAAACCCCCTCACTCTTTCTCACCCCAGTTGACAGTGACTAGGCAAACAGAAAGTTGTCCTCAGAGAGGACCACATTGGGTCTTTCTGGAAACAGCAAACATCTAGAATAGGTCTTGCCTGATAACTACTTCATAACAATGGAACAGGCATTTCAAGGATGACATAACAAACCCTTAACAAGATATCAATAAACTGATTTTATGAGTGTTCCTTGCCCCTTAAGAATGGCCTCTTCTGCAAAGTTTAAAACAGAGGCAGAAGGAACACCCATTCAGAGCCTGCCCCACATGTGACCCATACATATACAGCCACCCAATTAGACAAGATGGATGAAGCAAAGAAGTGCAGGCTGACAGGAGCCGGATGTAGATCTCTCCTGAGAGACACAGCCAGAATACAGCAAATACAGAGGCGAATGCCAGCAGCAAACCACTGAACTGAGACCGGGACCCCCGTTGAAGGAATCAGAGAAAGAACTCGAAGAGCTTGAAGGAGCTCGAGACCCCGTATGAACAACAATGCCAAGCAACCAGAGCTTCCAGGGACTAAGCCACTACCTAAAGACTATACATGGACTGACCCTGGACTCTGACCTCATAGGTAGCAATGAATATCCTAGTAAGAGCACCAGTGGAAGGGGAAGCCCTGGGTCCTGCTAAGACTGAACCCCCAGTGAACGTGATTGTTGGGGGAGGGCGGTAATGGGGGGAGGATGGGGAGGGGAACACCCATATAGAAGGAGAGGGGGAGGGGTTAGGGGGATGTTGGCCCGGAAACCGGGAAGAGGAATAACAATCGAAATGTAAATAAGAAATATTCAAGTTAATAAAGATAAAAAAAAAAAAAAAGAATGGCCTCTTCTCTTGACATGACAAGAGCCTACAGCAAACCTTTCTCTTCTTATGCATATGAATTTCCACAGCTTAATGTAAATTTTAATTCAAGTAGACAGTGGAAATTAATGGAAATGGGAAAAAAATGTAAAAGAGAATATCTCTGTCCTGTCTGAACCTCCCTTATTAATGACATTGAGATGCAGCTTCCGCTCACTGGTGCACAGCTGATTAAAGATGGATGGGAAGTGACTTGTGTGCAAGGCCCAACATCTCAACTTCCAGCCATTTCATTCTTACAACTGGACTGACGTGACTGTGGGCCATAGGAAGGCATGCGTGTTTTGGTGTTTCTCCTTAGTCAAAAGTCCGAATGGGTAAGAAGAGTTGGGGACATGGTTCTGTATACAGGACGGCCCAGCAAGGGCAGTGGTACACCGCTGGTGAGCCACCAATCTTTCTGTGGGAAGGTTTTGGTGTGACACTATTTCTGACCCGATCCTGGGGTCACCGATCTTGGGGTCACCAATCTTGGGGTCACCTGGTGGAGCTTGAGAGGGATGACAACCAGCAGCTCATTCAACCTCTGCTGCTTCTCTCGCTGATAAGCTTCCAGGGCTTCCTCGGCTGCATTCAGATTTGTCGCCACAACTTTTACCTGAACAAAGACATGGGAGAGATATTGTCACAGGTCAGCGAAAGTATAAATGCCCACGGTGGCAAGCGAAGGCAAGGTGAGAGGAAGCACAACGGGTACAGCATGTACTCTGGGAGACCATGACCCAGGGTCTAAGTCTACAAGACAGCCCAGAAACACAGTGTTTTCTTCCCATCCCGTTAGGATGCAGACTACCTATTCAGTCATTCCTATCTCCTAGAATTGTTAGTGCTTTCTAACCAAAAGGACAAATAAAAAAGTCCCCCCCTCTCTTTTACTTTCTATATGTAAAGCAGCCCTCGGCATGATACTTTTATCAGAATGGTACAAGATTTTGTTGTTGTTGTCATCGTCGTTGTTGTTATTGATGATCCAAAGAAATTTAATTTTTTTCTTTAAAAATAAATTTAAAGCACAAAGCTACAGCATCCACAAAGTACGTTCTTCATCGCCTAAAAAAATCCAACAGTGTTCCTGAACACTTTCATTAAAACAACAATTAAAAAAAATGCACTAAAAGCTAGGCAGTCGGTGGTGGCACAAGCCATAAGTCCAAGCACTCAGGAGACAGGCAGGTGGATCTCTGAGTTCAAAGCTATCCTGGCCTACAGAGTGAATTCTAGGACAGAGAGGGCTACACAAAGAAACTTTGTCTTGAAAAACAAATCAAACCAAACAAACAAAAACCCCCAAAACCAATCAAATCCACTTTAAAAAAATTCTAAATGTGAATCAAGTTGAATGACATTGTTCTGAACAAGATCTAAACAAGAGTTTCTCTTTCAGAAAGTCAAAAGGGAAAGGAGAGGGACAGCCGGGTCCCCCGAGCTCCGCTTCGTAACTGCCAGCACAGGGTGCATCATAGTCGGTCCAGAGAGAAAACACCAGAGTTTCTGTGACTGCTTATCTTCTTCTTATTTCCCAGAAGGCTTCATATCTAACACCAACCCAGTATTCCCAAGTGTTGTTTATACATCCGCACACATTTATTATATAATATGTGCGTGACATCTGTTGCTCATAGAATTATGTCATCAAAAGAGTTGGGAGACAGGTGAGTGGCATGAATGTGAATCCAGAGAGCAAAGGCCTCCCACACTACAGAGCTTGTGATCACAGGGAAAGTTGAAGGGACTCTGGCCAGCTCCAGTGTAGCAAGTATGGCTTTGGCTGGCCTTGCTCTACTCCCCGTTCCCTCTGCTTTGCTAAAAAACAAAACAAAACAAACAAAACAAAACAAAATAAAACCAAAGCCAACAAAGCCATTCGATTAGATTCCTAAAGCCAGCACCCAAGTCCATCCCCACACTTGGCTACTTCCTTCTCCTGAAGCCCAGCTATCAAAGTATTGAAGTCCAATCATGAAAAGACCCCTTTGGCTCACCTAATTAACGTCCAATTAAAATGAAACACCTCATCTGTAGAGGGCCGCAATAACATTTGCCACCACTAGATGGCGCTGGCTTCCACTGCGCCCCACGTGGAAGGCCAGGATAGCCTCCGCCATTACAAGATGGCGCCAGCCTTCGCCGCGCTAGCCGGCCCCCTTTCAGGAAGTTAACTGTGCGCATGTGCAAGAGTGCCTTCGTGCCAGGTCTTTGCCCACTCCGGGGCGTGCCTTATGAGATCATGGGTAACAACCAATCAGGTGTGGGTGCGCCGCACTAGGGTTTTATAAGCGCGCCATGTTGGCGCGGCGGGGCTTCCTCTTCTAAGATTAATAAAGTTGGTCACAGTAAGGATTTCTAAATGTCCGTGTGCTTCTTGCCGGAGGAAAGCCGCACGCGGGACACTCATCCAAACACAGGAGTTCCCACTTTAATTTTATAAACCTTGGGTTTCTATGTGTCTCTGTCTCTTTTCCAGGGGAGTCCTCTGTTCCAGGGGACAAATACCCCTCCTCCCTCTCTCTCGTTCCCTTCTCTTCCTCCCTCCCCCTCTATCTCCTGTCTTTGTCTCTGATTCCTGTGCCTCTGTCCCTCTGGGGCAAATCAATCTCACTTGTGCTGAGAACTTGGTCTTCGGGTATCCTGAGCTGATACTTTTCCTTTCAAAGGCTGCCGATAACCTTTGTTGGTAACTTCTCTGAGAAGTACTGGCAATGTCTTGCCTAGGAGATAGGAGTGTGGATAGATGGTATACTAGAAGACAAGCAGACCACCATACCTTTTTGGAGATTGTGTCGTATTCTTTTTTCAGGTTATCAACAACTTTCTTTTCTTCAACCAAGGCTTCCTCAATGTCCAGTCTTTTCTCTCGAAGTTGGAGGGCCAGTTCAAAAAGACTTACATCACAATCTAAAGGGAGAATTAAAGTAAGAAGGCAGTCTCGTTTGACAGGGAATATGATGGTACAAGAAACATAGAGAGGGTTGGGGATTTAGCTCAGTGGTAGAGCGCTTGCCTAGCAAGCGCAAGGCCCTGGGTTCGGTCCTCAGCCCCAGGGGGGTTGCGGGGGCGGGGAGGGGAGAAACATAGAGCTGGAAGATTCAGAATCAGTATCAGCTATTCCCAGACCCACACTAGACTCTGCAAGGGAAAAATTACTTTCCTTCTTTTAAAAACAAAGTGCGTGCGTGCATGTGAGTGTGTGTGCGTGTGTGTGTGTGTGTATTTTCCTGAGGAGGTCAGAGAACAACCTCAGAGTCGTTGTTGTGTAACAGCTTCCTCCAAACCTGAAACATCATACCTACAGGGTAGCTCCTTAAGCAGCAAGGTAAACAACACCAAAGAACTCCGAGAAATCCCTGAAACTGACTAAATCCTCCTTGCCAGAGTACAGAAGCTGAGTAGGCTCTCAGACAAGCCAAGCTGCAAAGAAGACTAAAGAAGCCAGAGCCATCTGTCTGGGAGAAGCAGAAGCCAGCGGAGCTGTCTGGAGGAGGTTCTTGAAAGTCACTTGCAAGAATGACTTAGAAGAGACACTCTCCAATCTGTTGAGGTGCCTGCCGGCTGTGCACTGTGCTCCAAGCTCCCGGGTTTTGTGACTTGTCACTCACGCTGGGGTGGGCCTTGGTGCTGTTGCTGTCTTTGAATCATTTCTGTTCCTAAGTAACCCCTCACGCATACTCCCATAAGTAATTCCAATAAAACTCATTGGTCCACCAAATTGGACTGTGGTGGTATCCACCCTTAGGTCTGGTGTAGGCTCCCTATCTGGGGTGAGTAGACATCTCCACAGGAAAAGTTTTGTCACACAACAATACCTTCCTCCTCGTTGCTAGTAAATTCACTAGGCTAACTGGCCTTTGAGTCTCTGGGGTTCTCATGGTTTTGCTATCCTGTCCAGCTTTATGTGGGTTCTGGGGACCCAAACTCAGGTCCTCACACTTCTTTGGCAAGCATTTTACTCATTGAGCCATCTCTGAGGCCCTGTTCATCCTTATTTTATGGGACAGTCAATAATGAAGGAGAAAAACCTCCATTAAGGAAGGTGATAGGGTATAATCTGCATGTGACTCAATGGGCTTCAAGTACATGCTTTTATTTGGGCTGCATTACACGAATGCCACATTTGTATACTGAAGAATAGATAAAAACGTGAAGTTAGAATATTGATAGACCTGTGTGTAGGTGGCACATGTCTGTAACCCTAGCAATAGGGAGACGGAGAAGGAAGGGCTGGAAGTATGAGGCCAGCCTAAGACTCAGTCTCAAAAGCCTAATGGCCGAGGACATAGTGCACTGGCAGAGTGTTAGCCTAGCATGGATAAGAACTTAAGCTTTACCCTGCTCCCCCAACCACAAATTAGGATAGCCAAATGAGATTTAGGAGCCCTAATTTCAGCCCAGCTTAGCCATTGGACTGGCTGTGTGATGTTCAAGTCCTTTAACCCCACTGTATTATAACAAGGTGAATTACAGGATTTTGGTTTACTCATAAATGTTGTAAATTTTTAAATAAAATTCTTGTCTTTGGACTGGAGAGTTGTCTCAGTGGTTAAGAGCTCATAAATGCTCTTGCAGAGGACCTGAATTCGGTCACTAGTACTTCTGTCAGGAAGTTCACACCACATGTGTTTCTAGTTCCTGGGGGGTCCTTTGCCTTTGGCCTCCATGGGCACCTTTATACACACGCACACATGCACACATGCACAAACACACACACACACACACACACTCATACAATACACATGATTTTTTTTAAAAAAAATTATAAGGCTCTTGTCCTCAAAATTAAGGCTACTGATAAACCAAATGGAATGGATTTTCTCCATTGAACTATTGACGTGCTAAGATTATAAGCATGTTGGTCTAATGGCTCTGGGATAGTTTTGCTAGTTAAAAAAACTACCAGCAACTTCCAGGAAGCCAGAATGGATTGTCCTTACCGATTTGAAATAAAAATTTTGAGTGAGTTTGTCAAAAAGAAAACATCATCGTGTGTGTATGTGTGTGTGTGTGTGCGCGTGTCTCTCTCTGTGTGTGTATAAAGTAAAGTTTGCCATTTACCTATAAAATTAAAATTTGCTACATAGTTCTTAATATCCCTGAAACAGCAGTTGGTTTCTATAGATTGATTTTATTACTAAAACCTGTAACCTGCCCGAAGGACTGGATAATAATACTGATAATTTTCCCAGAAATCCCTCCCAAAGTGTTTGCAAACTTTACTTCACACATTGAAAGTTATTCTTTTCTTAAATTGTTATTACCAGGGAGCTGATAAATAGAGGAGGAGCACCTCTGTGTTGACAGCCCACAGTCCCACAGAGAACACTCGGCTTTGCCCAACTTACTCGAAGGGCAGATGGAATCATCGAAAACCTCATCTTCAGAGCCGGATTCGTCCTCATCGCTCTCCAGGCTGGACTCCTCTTCACTGGACTCCTCACTCTCTTCATCTTCGTCTAAGGCGAGAAGATGATCTTATTAGGAGAACAGATCCTACTGCACCAAATACAGGGTTTCCCATCAGTCAACTCCTCGGGAATAGACACAGTGAGAAGAGCTTAAAACTGTTCAAACGCACAGATCATGTGTCCTATCCTCAGCTTGTTGAATCCAGTCACTGCAAGAGTGCTACTATGATAACTTAGTGAACCCGCACCCTCCCCAGCTGACAAAATCCTCCAATCTCCCCTTTCCCTAATAGCTTATCACTCTGTTCTGCCTTCGGGGAACATTGTTAGATTTTAGCAAGGCATTACCCTATTCCTTAGTAACTTCCTGTCTACTGGCCCTTGCCCTTCTGTTATAGGTTACCATTTATTCTTGCATCCAGATTTGAAGTCTGGATTTCCCCACCCCAAAACATCATTTTAGCAGCCACGTGGACAGTCTGTGTGATTGCTCTTTGGCAAGGGTCACGAGTAAATTTCATTATTATGTTGCATATGGCGTTTTTATAAAACATAAAAATATCTGGATATCATCTCCAAGGTAAGTGACTACAGACTCCTTTAGCATGTCATGTTTTGCTCCTTGGGAATATCTATGTACCACACAACATAAATTTGTGGTTCTTGTGTTAATGAATATCAAATTAAACACAAGAGACAAACCTTATACTTTTAAGATTTATTTTTTCATTCACTCGTTTATTTTTAACTATGGCCTTCCACATGCTAGGCAAGCACTCTACCACAAGCTTTTACCCTATTCCTCTTTTAATTTAAATTTTATTATAGTGAATTTTTTTTGAGAGAGGGCATTGATAAATTGTCCAACAGATCAAACTTGTACCCATTTTAACCACCTGAGTAACCAGGGTTACAAGCCTATATTCCTGTCCCAGGCTTTCTATACATTTCTAAAATCTAAACTCTCTCTCTCTGAAAATTACTTTAAGTAACTTGCACCACCATATAAGATAGATCAGACATATTTTAACTTGAAGTATCTTTATGTAGCATAACTGCTTTCTGAAAAGGAACTAGACCCACTTTCCCTCAATTCTCCCAGGAAACATGGCTAAGCTTTATGTATTAAACAAATGTAAGATTCTGAGAAACAGAGAGAAGCAAACAAACCAACGCCATGCCAGACTTGGAGATGAACGAGTTAGCACAGTAGATACACCAACCAATGCAACTGATGTAGAGGAGTCCAACAAACGCTTACCCTCACCGGCCAAAAGATCAGAAACAGGGCGACCTATCACACCAGAACTAGATAATGCTACTGCAATCAAATACAAAAGGAAAACCGTGGTCACCTTCAACCATATCATCAAAGCCAGAGGAGGAGCCTGAATATGTGCTCTCACGAGACTGCGATGAAGCCTTTTAATGTTCCAACTAGGATGGGATCGAGGGAAGGCAGAGTAGGGGATTTGGGACATTCACCCCAGCTAGTTTATAAACAACTCTTTAACTGCCACCAACACCAATGCAGCTGTAAAGATCACATGGTTTGGACAGGTGTGGTGGCATGTGCCTTTAATACCAGTTTATGGGAGGCAGAGGTAGGCAGAGTTCAAGTTTGAGGCCAGCCTGGTCTACATAGTTGTTAGTCCCAGGGCATCCAGGGCTAAATAGAGAAGCTATCTTAACAAACAAAAAGATTGCATGGGTAGCCTGTACCTTTCCCATCTTGCAACACTAAGACGATGCCTAGAGGAGAGTCAGGGCTTTCACTGCTGGCCACGGATACCAGGTCCATCTCCACCACACCATCTACTGCACATAGCATTGGAACTCATCCCCACACACAGCAGTAACAAGGAGGATTCACTTGTCTTTGGTGACAACGAAGACTGAATGGTACATATTTCTACTTTAATAATAGGGACAACAGATGATCCCAGGGAACAACCTAGTCTACAGCAGGCTCGGTAGGGAAGTCTGAAGACTCACCTCCCAGAAGAGATCACCACAATAGCAATGGGGAAGAAAACACAATGGATGCTAACTCCAGACCTAATCAGGTCTACTACATTAATGGTAACTGCACTGTGTCAGAGTAGCAAGATAGTCTCCTAGAACATGTGTTAATTTCTTTTCTGTCGCTGCAACAAAATTTCCTGGCAAAAGTAATTTAAGGGAGAAAGGGCTTATTTGGCTCACAGTTCCAGGCCGCAGTCCATCATGGCAGAGAACTGAAGGAGCAATGGCTTGAGAGAGTTAGTCGTGTTACTGAACCCACAGTAAGGACAGAAAGCAATGAATTCATGCATGCATACTGTGCTCAGCTCACTTTCTTCACTCTTAAACCATTCAGAATCCCCTTCCTAGGAAACAGACGGACGGATCTTCCCATCTCAATTAAAGTAATCAGGATAAATCCCAGAGACATGCCGTTAGACCATCCTAATCTAGACAATCCTTCATTGAGAACCTCTTCTTAGGTGACTCTAGATTGAATCAAGTTGGCAATTAAAACTAGCCATGGCCAAGGGGAAGCTGTGGTTCTAGCCTCTGCCTCTTCCTATGTATCTAGACACCCACTGGTGGATGCCCATCAGAAGACAAGAATGGTTGTCTTTTCACCATGACCAGAGCAACCAGCATTAGCATCGAGGTCAGTTACAGAGTTGTGATGGTGAATTATTGTCATTGTCAAATTGAGTGGCTTTGACCTCACCTAAGACATACATCTTCAGGAGTCTGAGTAGATCTCCAGAGAGCTTTAACCTAGGAAGACTCACCAGAATGTAGGAAGCACCATACCATGGGCTAGGGTCCCAGGCTGAGCAAGAAAGAAAATAAAAGAAAGGAACCAATTCTCTCCTCTCTCTTTTCCTTGACTATGGACCCATTGTGACTTCCTATCTCCTGTGGTGTTTTCCCTGCCATTATGTTCTATGTCCCAAAATAAACTCTATATTCTTTTTTTTTTTCAGAGCTGGGGACCGAACCCAGGGCCTTGCGCTTGCTAGGCAAGTGCTCTACCACTGAGCTAAATCCCCAACCCCTAAATTCTATATTCTTTAAGTTGACAGACATTATGTCACAATGTTGAGAAAAGAACTAGTAGCAGAGCCAGTGCCAATAGTATTTGTGGAAATCCTCATTACCTGATGGGGTACTGTACAGGAATAATAACATAGAGTGTACCCCACATATTCTGATGTTTACATGTACAAAGAGATTCTATCTTTCTCCAATAGAGTGGCATATATACACATAAATGTATATATTTATATATGGCATATATATACACATATATGAATATATTTACATATATATTGGTCATTTTATTGGAGTAAGATATATACATATATTATATGTGTACATTATATATGCATTTTAATATATATAAATAGTGAAGACTTGGTGATAAAGGAATGCACTGAATACATTATACACACTATGCACAATATACATTGTTCACAGGGATGTACAGCATGGCAACTTTGGGGGGAAACTGTATGAACTTTCCTCAAAACCTGCCGTGCGACCCAGTATTCCACTCCTGGGTATACGCACAAAGGAAGTGAGACCCTCATGCAGCGATACTGTGCATTTGTGATTGTTGTTCCACCATTTACTACTGCCAAAATAGGGAATCGGCCTGTCAACAGAGGAACAGATAAAGAAAGGAGGATATTTATACACGATGGAGTCAGACACAGAGCAAGTGTCACATGTTTTCTGTTACGAATGAGAAATTGGAAGAGAAAAGGAAAGCAGTCCCGTGAGTAGGATTGTTGAGAACTGGGAAAGGCCTTAGGGAGAAGGAAGAGGGCAGTGGAGGGGTAGGAGGACCGTCACCCAGTATCACATGAGTAGTTCAATGAAGCACATCACTTTGAATAATTACCACGTGTTAATAATTATACTGACATGTGCTAGGTATATGAACACTCCCACAGTTACAAAATGACAACAAGGAAACATAGTTTTACATTCATAAACTTTGCTGGAAAAGGAGGCTGATTCCTTAAGAAAACTGAACTCGCTACTCAAACTCATCTAATAGAAAACAGATGACTGAATATCACTGGAACTATTAACAAATTTTACTTTGTGATTTAACCCCTCACCACCAAGTCTTCAGTTTCTAATAACTTCCCAGGGAAATTCTACTAAATGTTGAGAGAAGATTTAGTATCGTCTAGAAAAATCAAAGATGGGAAAAGACTTCCTAATGAGAAGAGTTCCTTGGTGAGAACCAGAGATTGAAGTGGGCTGGGCAGTTCAGGGTTAGAGATCTCCACTCCTGCCCTTAGCCAGAAGCTGGAAATGTCTGTGACTCTGTCCCAGCCAAAGGCCAGTGATATCAGAAAACATTCTGGATCCTGGTCTGGTTTCTAGTTATCTCTCTTCCCTTGGATAAGACCCCTGTCCGGAAGCCATATCTGAGGGTATAGCTGACATTCCAGTCCAGGCACTAATCTATTTTGGTAAACACTTGTGGAATTGGACATCTGTGTTTTCTTGATGGAAATGGGTTATATTAAAGATAACCCCAGAGACAGCAACATGTGCTGATGTCTCATTCAGGAGCGAAAGCAAAGTACTTCGGCTTAGAGTGTCTGACCAATAGTGAGCCCGAATTTGAGTTCTCCACTTCTCTCCCCATGTCTTCCTTCTTTCTGCTGTCTATGTTTTCTGGCTTGTCTATAGTCTGTTGCCTGGTACGTCTGTCTGTGCGTGCGTGTGTGTGCATGCGAGCGTGTCTGTGTGTGAGAGGGAAAGAGAAAATTCATGACCTAGTGCTTGTATCTTTAATGAAGGGCTTCACTCTGAATTTAATAAATAGCACAGAAAACATGGTGTGGGAAAAAGAGACTAAACTCTTCACAGAAATATTTAAGTGTTTTCATAAGGGAAGAAACCCCAACTGACTCAGAAAAGCCCACTACGCTGCAAACAGACATAATCAATCTGTCTTCGTGCTCCTTCCCACATTTATGGCAGACAGTTATTGCTTCCAACCTGGAGGCTGCTTTCAGCAAATGCTTCCTCCTACAGGCACACCCAGAGACGCGTTACTCAGGCAGGTACATGGAAGAGCGCATATAAATAGATTGAAGTATGCATAGGATTAGGTTGTAAAAACTGGTTGCATGAGAGACCCAAGGATCCAAGTGAGATTAGTTATAGTGTTCTCTTAAAGGCAAGTTAGACAGGCTGAGTCTTAATAGGACACAGGCTTAGTGTGTAGCCTTAAGTGATTCCCACAGCATTAAGTTTGCTGTGAGCTCTGGCAGAAGTTCAGTCTTTTGGAGGTAAAGAGATATTTTTATAAGAATGTATCACCACACTCCTCAATTTCAGTCCATCTCCTATGTGATTTTAGGATCTCTACTCTTGAGGGAAAAGTTGCAATA
This sequence comes from Rattus norvegicus, assembly GCF_021556685.1. NCBI lineage: Eukaryota > Metazoa > Chordata > Mammalia > Rodentia > Muridae > Rattus > Rattus norvegicus. The sequence continues at coordinate 69,969,666 of NC_141544.1, forward strand.
ATCTTGGAGACCACTGGGGATAGACATAAGGACTCTGTTGGGGTTCATTAGCAGAAAATTATTTCAGTCAAAACAATGGAGTACATCTTGCCCTGGGGGTGGAGGAGAGAGAGAGAGAGAGAGAGAGAGAGAGAGAGAGAGAGAGAGAGAGAGAGAGAGAGAGAGAGATTTCTGATTTGCTCCAAAGATTAGAACATTATACACTATGGAGTCTGCCAATCACCTGGCCAAGAATCCATCCATCTACTTTGGAAAACTGATTTACCTATGTCCATGCTAAGGAGACGGAAGAAATAATTATCCCCTTAATGAGGTAAAGTACCTTCCACTCCAGAAATTTGTTTGCAGGGTTCCCATTAGGTAGCAACGTGACTTGCCTGCTTTAACTTTTTCCGTTTTCTTTTCTTTTTCTTTTAGGTACTAGCCAAAGCTTGGCCATGATTTCCTAGACACTCCAGGCACTCTCTCTGTCTGTCTCTCTGTGTCTCTCTGTCTGTCTCTCTGTGTCTCTCTGTGTCTCTGTCTCTCTCTCTGTCTCTGTCTGTCTCTCTGTCTCTCTGTCTCTCTGTCTCTCTGTCTCTCTGTCTCTGTCTCTCTCTCTCTCTCTCTCTCTCTCTCTCTCTCTCTCTTTCTCTCTCTTTCCCTCTCTTTCCCCCTCTCTCTCTCCTGTCCTCCTCCTGCATGCAGTCTGCTGTGTGGCTGCATGTAGACCTCCAGTACTGAACATGCCTGCTATAAGCTATAAGGCTTTTTTCCATTCTGGTCTCCCTCCTTCTGGAAACTACTAAGAGTTAAAGCTTTCTTGTCCTGTTGTTTCAAAAAAAAAAAACCTGTCCACAAATTCCCTTCTAAATCTTTAACTAAATTCCTTTATTAATCTTTATTAATGAGACTAAGAGCCCTGAGAAAGAACTCTGATTTCCCCAATCACAGTAGGAGACTGGCATCAGCCTCATATTTAAATTTGACAAAGAGAAAATGGAGAGAAAAGGTTAAAGAGAGAGATGAAGAAAAGGAAGAAAAAAGGAGGGATGGAGAGAGGGTGTGACAGGAAGACTGGGAAAAAGGGAGGGAGGGAGAGTAAACTACTGACCAGTGGCCCACATGAACATTATATTAGCACATATTCCATTGTTATAACAAAACACCTAAGGCTGAACACTGTATAAAGAAAAGTGTGCTGTAGAGTTTATTCATTTGGAAGTTAGATATCCAAGACCAGCAATGCCATGCGTTGGCTACTGATGAAGGGCTTCCAGTGGACGGTGTCACAATGGAAGCACACGGGAGAGGGATTATATGACTGAAGCAAGAGAGTCCCGAGGAGCAGGTAATCTTGCTATGTTGTAACAGTCTATTTCATCTTTGTATGAACCAACTTGGGTGAGAACTGTTGACCCCACTCATCTAAGTATCTTGATGCTAAGAAGCTTTAAACATGAGAGCCCTTGAGGGACACAAACTATGAACATACTATACAAATGCAGGCTAAAGGCCTCCTTAAAAGCTTAGCAAATAAAATTGAGCAGTACATAAAATAATATTATACTCTACCAGTGATGGTTCATTTCAAGGGAGAAGTCGTGTTTAATTATCAGTGGATGAACTCTGCCATGTTAATTGGCAAAAGGTTGGAGGAGGGGAAGCCACATACCATCAACCATTGCAGGAAAACATCTGACAGAATCCAACATGCATTCATGATGAGAGTTCACAAAATGGAGGAAGCTCATTTACCTACTCCTGAGGGTAACAAGACACTTACTGACAAGACTGGAAGCTTTCCCTCTAAAGCTATAAACAATCAAGGACTTCAGTCTTCCCCTCCTTCTCAGTGTAACCCTGGATGTTTGAGGCACAGAGGGAAAACTTAGGCAATATGGATACAGACTAGAAGTAGAATGGCTCACGTTTGCAGATGAAATTCCTACCAGAAATTTCCAAAGAATCTACCCAAACCTTCTAGAAGAAGCAAGTCCACAGAGCATGACGCAAGCAGGTATAGAAAACCAATCATGATTCTGTATGCTAGCAATAAGCTTGACAACACCAAGAGCAAAAGTATGATCCCACATACAGTCGCTCAAATCAGGAAACTATACAGGCATAAATCTAACAAAACAGGGGCATGAGTTGCGTGTTGAAATATAGCGTGCTAATTAATTGACAAGCATGTAAGGTCTGTCCCAAGACATGCAGAGCCAAACTAACAAATAGGTTTAACACAAATGTGGTAAAGTGGCCAACAAGATTTCTTTGTAGATATAAACAACATTATTCTAAAATATGGAAATATTAAGGAGCTAGAACAGCTAAAGCCATTTTGAGAAAGAAGACTCGAGTGGGAGAAACTGGTCTACTTGGTTCCAGTACTTACTATGCAGCCACAATAATAAAGAAAATAGAACAAAATAGAAAACCCGGAGTGAGATCCATGCACATAGACCCAGACAACTGTGATTCAAAAGGTCAAACAAAAGCTTTCAAAGGACCGAGACAACCTCCTCAACAAATGCTGCGGGTGCAAATTCACAGATGGGGAAAAAATAGTTGTGAACCACGCAGCATACAAAGGACTAGTCCCAGAATACAGGGGACTCTCAGAACTCAATACCAAGACAGCAGGCTAAGCTTACCAATCGTACTTAAACACGTACAAAAGTTGAAGACAGGCACTTCATCTAAACTCTCCTATATTAATTCATACCACACATATACACACACACCCATAGGCACATATACACACATACACACATAAAGCACAGAGGCATACATACACATACAGACATACACACACATATATACATATATATATATATGAACATGTATCCATCACAAACCACACACTCAACTACCCATATATACATGCTCACACATGTACACACTCATGCACACACATGCATGCACCACACATGCACACTTTAGTACACACATCTATGCTCACACACGCGTGCACTCGCCATACAAGTGAACTCACACTCTGGCTTTTCAAGCGCACCCTATCAGATTACAGCCCCTGCTCTTTAATCCCTACCGTACTTCTACATTGCCTGTGCGTGAGAACTGCACCAGACAGACAGACAGCTCAGTTTCTCTCTCTCTCTAGTGCTGATGAGAAGAAATGGCGTAGCAAGTGAGGGAGGAACACAAACCCGCTTCTTCAACTTCCTTCTTTTTCGCCCGCTTAATCTTCTTCTTCAGGACCTTCATGAGGAAGTTTGCAAATTTATTGTTTTCTCCGAGGGCCGACTGGAAGCCAGAGTAGAGCGACTTTTCCTGCTCCTGGAGTTTGTTGATTTCATTCTTTTTCTCTTCCATCTCTTTGAGAGTTTCGTTTATTTTCCACTAAGGGAGGGCGGGAAGAACATAACATATGTAATGTGTCTAACGTTCTGGCTGCAGAGTGCAATGCCTGTTTCAATGCAAAGCTAGAGTCTAACAGATATTTCTGAGCTTCTTAATAGAAATCTATTTCTGATGTTTCTAGAACTGTTTATTTGACTAAATTTACATTCTTTAAAAATATCACTCAAGTTCAATATCTTTGAAATGTTTTGTCAAAAAAAAAAAAAACCAAATTAAACAAATTGGAATTTTGGTTTGATTGTTTGTTTGATCGTTTGTTGTTTGAGTCAGGGTTTCTCTGTGTAGCCCTGGGTGTCCTGAAACTTGCTCGGTAGACCAGGCTGGTCTTGAACTCACACAGATCCGACTGTCTCTGCCTCCTTAGTGCAGGGACTAAAGGTGTGTGCCACCACCAGCCAGCCGGATTAGAATTTTTACTGACAGATAAGATGGCACCTACAGAGAAACATAGTCACGGGTTTGAAGCAGTGCGCTAACATGGCACAGGGCCAGCATTCATAGCTGGATTTCTGAACGTCCATCCCAGGAGCCTGAGCAACATCTCCAACTCAAGCCATGAAGGACTGCCCACTGACCGGGTCAGTATCTGTGACCAGACATGAACCTCAAAAAGGACTGCGCAGAGTGATGCATTTCAAACCTGACCCCTCCCTGAAGAATCACCTGGGAATAAAGCAAGCAGCACACCCAGGGCTCTGACAGGCATCTGGAGGCCCCGGAAGGGAGTGGAGGCCAAGGGAGAGGAGGCTGTAGCCAGTAATTCAACTCTGTGCCCACTCCTCTCTCTCCTTTACACTTTTATCCCCCTCGCCCCTCACCCCCATTTATGCTCAGTGCCACTTTAACCCTCTCGCACCTTCTTTCTTCCTCTTTTGATCTTTTATTATCCGCCCCCTGCCCCACCCCCACCCAAAGAGCACAGACCAGCCTGGTAGGCGGGGTTTCACTTCCTGAGACTTGCGATTCTTAGATGATATGAGGGCCTATTTTCCTACAACGCCCTCACCCTGTTCTGTTTGTGTGCTGCTCAGTTAGGTATGAGGATTGCTGTGTATTCTTTACCGTATTCCCACCCATCGTGATTATAATCTTCTAGGGGTTTAACAAACTCTGATGTCCGTAGACCCTAACTCTTCCCGGCTGTATTACCCAGACAGATCTTTCTTTCTCTTCAAGGCAGACAACAGTCCTTGTTCTTACTCCCCCAAAGCAATCTACAGATCAATGCAATCCTAAACAAAACTCCAATGACATCCTTCATTGAAATCTTTAAATAAATAGAATAGAAATCTTTAAAAAAAAAACACAGGAAGTAGGAAATATCCTGACAGCCAGAGCAATTGTACGCAAAAATAATTCTGCTGGAGGGATCACCATGCCATGTGTCAAGTTAGAGTCACAGAAAAAAACAAAACAACAAAAACAAACCTGAAACAACAACACAGCTCAGCACTGCCAAACAATTTGGCACATAGATCAACAGAACAGAATAGAAGACCAGATACAAGGCCACATAATTATAGCCACCTTATTTTGACAAAAATGCCAGAATCAGCAGCAGCAAATGGTGCTGGACACACACACACACACACACACGCACACATATGTATATATATCAACATGCATAAAAATGAAATTAAGTTCTTATCTTTCACCTTGCCCAAAAGTTAACACCAAATAGATCAGACCATCAACCTAAGGCCTGAACACCCATGCCAGATATGGGGCATCCCTGTGAGTTATTGGCCAGGAAGGCCCCAGACAGTCCCAAAACAAAACAGGCCACTGCTGTTACTTTTAGCTGGCCCTTTAAGCATATGGTAGGACCCTATTGCCAAAGCCACCACAAATTTTGGTTGTATAAAACCAAGCCGCGACTGACCTCCGAACTTCTTCTCTGTTCCTCACTTTTTCAAGTGCTGGAGGGGTTTTGCCAGCCACTGGGAGAAACAGATCATCGACAGCCTTACTCAACATGCTATAATAGCATGTTATAATATCATCCTTCGAGGCCGTATGTGCCAGCTGTGCAATACTGACATGACACTACATGTGTGTCTTCCTGCTTTCTGATCAGAGTTGAGGTCTGTTCCACAGGAAAGAATTCGTCCTGGGCATTATGAACCTGGGCAAAAACTGGGGTGAGTATGGACCCTAAGAGGACCCTATTACTGTTGTTTCACTAAATGGGCAAATTGTCAAATTGACTTCTAAACATCTACGATTGTATTCATAGAATGTAATCTGTTCTCTACCTTGGTCAGAGGGAAGCTTACTTTTGAGGTGGGCAGCTATTAATGCAGAGACTTACAGCTGATCAAAAGTCTAAGAATGGGTGATAGTTGAGGACCTAAATGGGACATCTATACCACTCCTGCCCCAAGGTTTAGGAGATAACGCAGAAGAGAGGATAAGGACTATAAGTCTCAGAACATCAGAGGAGTGCTGTGAAATGCTGTCTGTTAGACATGGCATGGTCATTACAGTCATGGCTTCACAGCAGCTATGGTTACTTGCATAAGACCTGGGCAAAATCAAAGCAGTCAACATTCTATCTTGAATGAGGATGTGCCTATGATTTCCCAATTCTAGGGACATTCTAGGAAAGAAATTATGTGAAATGGAAGGATGCTGAGGGAGACAGAGTAATTTTTCTTTGGGTGTGGTTATTGGTAGGCTGTCCATTCTCTGACGGGATGAGGGGGAGGAGGAGGAGGAGGGGGAGGAGGGAGAGGAAGAAGAATATGATTAGTTGGGAGGGGCTGGGGACTGGAAGGAAGGAGCTGATGGGTGGAAATGGTAAAGATACATTGTTATATGAGTATGTGAAATTGTCAACAAATAGAAATGTTCTTACAAAACTATATCATTTGCGGAAGAATGGTTGCAACAGGAGATAATTACATTAACCAAATTAAACTAGTAATACAAAGACAGATACGGTTTTATCTCATAGTAGTTCCTAGATTTTGTGTGAGTTTATGTTCATATGTCTGCAGGGGTACATGTGTTCACAAATATGCAGAAGTCAGAGATCAATATTGTGTCTTCCTTTCTTTTTTTTTCCTTTTTTTTGGAGCTGGGGACCGAACCCAGGGCCTTGTGCTTGCTAGGCAAGTGCTCTACCACTGAGCTAAATCCTCAACTCCCTATTGTGTCTTCCTTAATCATTTTCTACTTTATTATTTTTAAATGTCTCTCATGTGTGTGTGTGTGTGTGTGTGCGTGTGAGTGTGTGCACGTGCATGCGTGCATGTGTGTGTGTGCGTGTGTGTGTGTGTGCGTGTGTGTGTGTGTGCGTGTGTGTGTGTGCACGTGCATGCGTGCATGTGTGTGTGTGCATGTGAGTGTGTACATGTGTGTGTGCGTGTGTGTGTGTGCGTGTGTGTGTGCATGTGAGTGTGTGCACGTGCATGCGTGCATGTGTGTGTGTGTGCGTGTGAGTGTGTGCACGTGCATGCGTGCATGCGTGCATGTGTGTGTGCATGTGAGTGTGTGCGCATGCATGCGTGCATGTGTGTGTGTGCATGTGAGTGTGTGCACGTGCATGCGTGCATGTGTGTGTGCATGTGAGTGTGTGCACGTGCATGCGTGCATGTGTGTGTGTGTGCGTGTGAGTGTGTGCACGTGCATGCGTGCATGTGTGTGTACGCCTGTGTGGCATGCATGGTCAAGAAGACAAGTTTTGAGAGTTGCCTTGCTCCATCTACTACAGTGGTTCTCAACCTGTGGGTCACCTCTATCTCCAAAAATATTTCCAATACAATTCCTAACAGTGGCAAAATTATAGTTATGAAGTAGCAGCAAAAATAATTTTATAGTTGGGAGGTCACCACAACATGAGGAGCTGTTATCAAAGGGTTGCAGCATTGGGAAGGTTGAGAACCACTGGTCTAGTGAATGGACTGAAGAGCTGAACTCAGGTCGTCAGTCTTGTTGGCAAGAACCTTTATCCACTGAGCTACCTTGCTGGCCTTCTCTGTCTTGTTTCCCCGAGACACCATGTCTCAACTGAACCTGAAGCTTCCAGCTCGGCTACACTGGCTGACCAGTAAGAGCCGCAGACCCTCCATTTTCTGCCTCCTGGATGTGGATTGCAGACATGGGCTGTTGTGCCGAGCTCTTTCCATTGGTTCTGGGGAATCAAATTGATCTTCCCTGACCCAAGGAGAGCAGCCAGCCGGGACCCAGCTGTCCTTACTTGCATGTCTTGCTCCTCTCGGTCTAAGGAGTTAACTCGCTCTTGAAGAATATTTTCCTGTTTCTCAAAATTCTTGAGGAGAAGCATTTCTTGAAATAGCGTGACGTGGTGTAGGTCAGATAATTTCATCTGAGTGTCCAGCTTCAGTTTCTGATGTCTTAGAAGATGAAGTTCTGCATCGAAAGTGACAGTCAGCTCTTTGATCTGAGGTAGAAGAGAGATTCGAGGATATGGAAGTTAAAAAGAAAATGTTCTTTTTCAAACTCTCCAACAGTATTACTATATCTAAAATATTTCTCATCATATATTTTGAGTAGAGATATAATTATGTGTTCAAATAAACTCACTTATTAGTGGCACTAAATTTGCATAGTTTAGTGATGGAAATTCTATAATACAGTCCTTAAAGTTACTTTATCACTATTGATTAAGCCATTGTTCAGTGACATCTCATACATATATATATATACATATATATACATACATATATATATAAAATCTAACCGACTTTTAAAGCTTTCTCACAGTAAGTCTAAATAAACATTACTCTTAACTCCTTTATTTAAAAGAATTGAAAATGTAGACAGGTGCCTAGCCCAGTTGTCATCAGAGGGGTATCATCCAGCAATAGATGAACAATGGGAACAGATGGAGAGACCCACAGCCTCTAGGCAGAGCCAGGGTGTGGTGGTTTGAATAGGTTTGGTCCCCATAGACTCATGTGTTTGAATGCCTGGCCCATGGGGAGTGGCACTACTAGGAGTGTGGCCTTGTTGGAGGATGTGGGAATGGGATTTTAGGTCTCTATGCTCAAGCTTCATCCAGTGTGGAATTAGAGTTGCCTACAGATCAAGATGTAGCCTCTCAGATCCTTCTCCAGCACTATGTCGGCCTGTAGGCTGCCATACTCCCATCATAAGGATAATGGACTGCCATACTCCCATCATAAGGATAATGGACTAAATGTATGACACTGTAAGCCAGCCCCAATTAAATGTTTTCCTTTATAAGAGTTGCCTTGGTCATGGTGTCTCTTCACAGCAATGGAAACCCTAACCAAAACACAAGGGAACCCTGAAGAAGGCAGGATCAGGGGTGGTAAGTGGGGGATGGGGTGAGACTTTAGGAGTCAAAGGGGTCAAGTATACCGTGAGAACACAGCCTACAGAATCAACAAAGCAGGGCTCATGGGAGCTCACAGGAACCGTAGTGACAAACATTGACCCAGTATGGGTCTGAGCAAGAGCCTTTGCATATACCTCATGGTTGTATAGTTGGTGTTCTTGTGGGACTCCCAACAGTGGGAGTAGAGGGTGGCTCTGACTCTTTTGCCTGTACTTAGGACCCTTTTCTTCCTACTGGGTTGCCTCATCCAGCAATGATAGGAGAGTTTGTGCCCAGTCCCATTGTATCTTGTTAGGCAATGTTTGGTGGGTATCCCTGGGAGGATAATATCTGTTCTTTTGAAGGGAAACAGAAGAGGAGTTGATCTGGGGAAGAAGGGATGGAGGAAGGCTGAGAGGAGTGAAGAGAGGGGAAACTGGTGAGAATGTAATATATGAGAGGGGAATAAAAATTGAAAAAGAATGAAAAATGTTTTACATAGGCAAATATAATAATAGAGTCACAAGAAACTATTTAATTATCACATTTTTGAAATGAAGAAATGAGGTTAAAGGTGATTGCCCTGTAATCAAGGCTACCTTAATAGAAAGGGGAAACAGAAATCCAAGTCCCAACTCCACAATCCAAGTCCTGACTCCTGGTCTGGACCTTATTCCACTATGGCCAAGGAGCTGTATATCGTCATGAGTACTCTGATTGGGCACAGCTCTACCTACTCATGGCAGCGTTGATGAAAAGCCTAAGAGGGAACCATGACTATTGATGACCTCAAGGAAACTTGTGCAGTGGGGAGCGGAAAACCATTGAATGTAATTTGTTGGATTCTACGTCACAGCAATTCTTGACCATCAAAAGCTTGGTGTGTGTGACACCCCCTGATAGAGAATAATGGACAGAAAGATGTCTGTGGGTTTGTGGTGGTCAAATTGCTAGAGAATTTTAGAGTGCTAAAAATTCAGAAGTCAACCCAAGGAAAAGACCCAAGCTTTTAAGTAAGTATGGCTAGAGAGTGCATATTTGGGTTTCCTTTATGTGTATTCAATGAGGCCGAATTATTCCTAATTTCTCTGTAGGCAGGAGGGCATTTTCTTTTTCAAAAAGCCATTGTGACACCAGCCCACAGGAGTCTGCAGGTCTGTATGGGTTATCCCTGTTCCGTTGACTCTTGTAGCTGGCAGCTTGCTAGCTTTGTGAGGGTAGTGGGTGTTTTTCTTGAGCACTGCTGTATTCCGTACTATTAAATCCCTGCATGTGGCATAGCCAACAGATGTTTGTTAAATTAATAAAATCAATAAATTAATGTGATTATAGCAAAGCTTGTGAATGAACATCTACTATGTGTCTCATGTCTAGACAATATGAGGGAAACAGAAGAGACATGTGAAGCGACATGGCCCTTATCTGAAGGACGGTAAAATCTACCTGGTAAGACAAGGCTAACACACATGAGACATCAACAAGACAAGTGTAAGACACAAGGTGCTGCCCGCAGGGGCGAGGGAGTCCAGAAACAAGGAGAGGGTGGGTGTGGGTGATGCCAGAGAGGACTTGGACTGGTCTGTGCTTTGAATGGTCCCAGCTCTGAAAGGTAGTCATTGCAATGACAAGGAATTGGTAAAAAGCTCCCGTTATGAAATGGTGGTAAAAAAAGAGAGCTAAGGAGGCAGGACTAGTAGGAGAACAGGCCTGGGTGGAGTAAGGCGATGATGGAGAAGGCTGGGGAGTTAACTTTTGCAGGGTGGAGCTGAGGAAGGAGCTCCTTGTTTCCCCGGAAATAACAGCACCTGTCACTCCAGTTATAGAGTAGAACCGAATCCAGTCACCACCACAAATACTTCCTCCTACTGGAGCCACCTATACACTAAAGAACGGAGAGTGGATGGGCCAGCGTGTTCACGCCTGAAATCCTGAACTTTGAGGAGGCCAGTTCAGGCTACCTAGTGAATTTTAGGCCAACCTGAGCTACAAAATGAGACTAGAGAGACAGAAAGACAGAGATACAGAGACAGAGAGACAGTGTGAAAAGCAGAGGCTTCCATTTTAAGTACATCCTATTTATTGTCTCAAGACTGTCCCTCTGGTTCCCTTTACCATGACTTCGTTGAGTTGCAAGTGTCTTCTGATGTGTTTCCCTGTAGAAAAAAGGATACAGAGCTCCAACATTCTACAGAAAGCCCAAAGATTAGTTAGGGAACTACTGAGGGGGAGAACCAGTGAATACTGAGCGGGTCAGCATTTGGGGGAAAGGTTAATGCAGAGAAATTTGAAATCGACCACTATTCATTCTTTCAGCTTTCCATAAAGGGGCGGCTTTGCCTCTTACCCTGTTGCACAAAAATTGTTGCATGTACAAATGTTTAACCTCATCTCTCTTCATAATCTCCAACTCCACGTCACCTGGCTCTGCCTTCTCAAACTCGGTTGCCTTTGGAAGCTCCAGGAAAGCAAATGCCTTGGACGACCGAGACAGGGAGTCTCTCGTTGTCAGGTCTCCTTCCTTTCCAGAGGACAGCTTGAGGAACCCTAGCCCTCCTCCAGTTGAGGCCCCAGATCCTGACTGCTTGCTGCTGTTGCTGCTCTTGTCATCCTGCCGCTGCTTCTGCTGCTTCCTCTTAAATCTCAAGAGTGTTTCCTCGTCGTACTGAAATCTCCTTTCTGGGACTTCTTCTGGATATATCTGCGGGACTTGGGGGATGGTCATGTGCTTGGCCGGGGGGATGGAAGACTGAATGGTCTTCAGTTCTTGTACCAGGCACTGGATCTCCTCGATGACGGCCAACTTGAGATCTCGAAGGGAAAGTATGCACTTGTTCATGTACCGCTTCTTTCCGTGGGCCTGGAACAAGGGAGAGAGAGGGTGGGAAGCGACATCACAACCTTCTCACAGACGGCACCCTGGAACGGATATTCACCCTTTATCTCTGGGCTAGCAAGGCTAGGGGAAAGCGAGCATCTCCATTCGAAGCACTCTGTTAATGCTTCCCTCTGGCTTTCAGGTGCCGCCCATTAAGACTGGAGGCAAGCCTGGATCTGACCCCTTTCTCTTTCTCCCATTGGACCTTTCTGCTTGTTCTCAAGTTTGGGTTTCCTGTCCTTCATCCTCTTCATGGAAGTCTCTCAGGAGACTGGTGCTTAGCTGGTCACTCTGGGCATTAACTAGCTCTTTTCCTAGATGGAAATTTGGGGTTTGTTTGTTTGCTTTTAGATTCACCTTTGCCTGCCCACATAGGACCTAACTATAAGTCATCCCGTTCTCCTTCTGTATTTTTGCCACTGTTTACTGTTTACACCTTTGTGGTCATCCCGAACATCAGTATCACAGAGCACAGCATGACATCTTTCTGCGGTTTTTCTCTTCTCTACTTATTTGAGCCAAAGCACATCTGCTCCGAGGCACTGCATACACCCATGACTTGCTCATTATATACTTTGTCCTAGAAGCATCTCCCAGTGCCCAAGAGCACAACACCTCTGTGTACAATGAGGCTGCGAACCAGACCGAGCATCACTCCACATGAAATAGTGTTGGTTTTTGGTTTTTTTAAAAAAGACCAAATGTACTTTGTCAAGTAGTCTTCTAAAACTGACCTATATATTTACTAAAACATGATCAATATGTTTACCTACTTGAGGATGAGTCTTTAAAGAATTAAAATGAAAAGTCAGCACTGGGTATGTGTGGAACCACCTAGTTGCTCTTACAGAGGATCCAAGTTTGATTCCCAGCACCCACATGGCAGCTCACAACCATTTATAACTCCAGTTTCAGAGGATCCAATGCCCTCTTCTGGCTTCTGTGGGCAACGCCATGCATGCACATAGGGGCACATCCATACATGCAGGTAAAACATTCTCACACATTAAACAAACAAGCAAAGTATTCACAAGAATATGTGTCTGTGAATAAGAAATAAGTAATACTAAAGAAATATAATGAGTAAATTAAACTTACCTTGGGTGAAAATAACTAGAAAAGTAATCTATAATCTAAATGGTCACTAGTAAGACATCTGAAATATTGATTGTGACCAGAAGAATAAAGTCATGGTCATTGATCCTTCATTTATGAATATTAGCTAGCATGCCAAGACATTTATAACACCAGCATAAATAATACCTTTTGCAAAAAAGAAAAGGACATATCTTCTTCAGGATACTTTTTCCACTTCTCAGGACATACTACCTACAGGATATAGAACTGACACTGACCCTTGTCAATGCAATACAACTGTGTAGTCTATACAACCACACTAGGTATCCAAGTAGTTAATGCTCCTTTTGAACAAAGTAGCCATATGCTTTCTGAGCCTCTAAGTGTAAAGAAGCAATCCCCTAACGATTTAAAGGGCGGCCAAGGAATTAGCATTGGTCAGAAATGCAGGAATAGACAAGGAAGGAAAAAAAGCCATTTAATAAGAAAAATGAGGCTTAGAGTTGAGAATGATGGGTAACAGTTTAGAAAACTCAGAGATGAATGTGTTGGTTGGTTGGTTGGTATTTCATTTCTGACAAAAGATGAAAGTTCTATAAAGAAAAGATTAAACGATGACATTCATTCCAACCATTTAGTGGTGTGTGGCAGGGAGAAGAAGAAATCTACCAAGGGTTCCATTGCAGTTCAGAAGTTCCATGTCCATGAAACAGTACAGGACTTTTCCCATAAAATGGCATGGAGCCATATAATTAACCTGAGGGGCGGTTCTGCGCTAGGAGCTGATAACACGGATAGACCAATCTCTTGCCCTCTCTGGGTCCGAGTCCCATCATTTATAAAAGGGGAAGGACATATTCTAGACTCCTACAAAAGTCGCCTTCAGCTCCAAATTTCTGTGTCTATACATGTGTGGGTCAGAGAGATAAACGGGAGGTCGGGAGGTCATGAAGACTCTACTTAACAACAGGATGCTTTTCATGGTCATGGAGTCTGGGTGTTAAGTACCATCGTGTCAAGGAGCCCCAGTTCCTCCTCCTTCTTGGCTGCGTTGATTCTCATGTGCTCGGGAATCTTGTAGTCCGAGGCTGTCTTCAGATTGAAATCTCCCATGAATGTCTGGGCTTCTTTGATGGCCTGGACATCTCTGGGATCTTCATAGTCATCATCAGGTTTGCTCTTGTAACTATCAGAGAAGTAGATAGCATAGACATGAAGGTGACAACAGACTCAAGAGGCACACTTGTCACCTCCAACCAGAACTCCATGGGAACAACTTTTGAGAGGTACACAAAGCAATGCTGAATCATCAGAGAAGCTGAGGATAGGATGAAAAACTATTAGGAAGCCAGTTATACAGTTCGGGGAAAAAAGGTGAAATTATATTCACCAATAAATAAGACTAGAAAAAGCTGTGACCTGGAATGCCCCAGGAGGTGGCTAGGAAATATCTTCTCATTAGAGCCTCAAGAGCGCAGGCGTAGAGTGAAATGGAACCCTGGATGTATTTGGTAACCTTCAGTGACAGGCTGTCAATGGATGCATCTGCTTTCCCATCTCCACAGAGACAAGTCAGTGGTAGCTTCATACCAAGACAAATCTCAGGAATTGATGTCTAAAGAAACAGGACGCTTAGGGTGCTCTAAGGCATCTTTGGGTATCCTTTGTGAGGTCTTTAATTGGGAATTTCCAACCGACCACAATGAACGTGAAGTCTGCCAGCTGGAGTGAGCATATGCTTCTGGTCTGAAGTCAGAGCTTTCTTTCCTTTCAGAGAAAAGCCCTCCGGGGACACAGACTGTGACCCCTGCTAAGAGGAAGCCCGTGGAATCGTGTATTCCTCAATGATTATTCACATATGTAGATCTGCACCAAAAGGAAGGACTATGTTTTTAAAGGGGAGAATGTTCACAGGGGGTAAAAAGGAAGAGGAGGAGTGGATAACAGAGAAATGGAGCCTAGACCATAAACTGTCCTCATGATGTAGGCAACTAGAAACCTGAACCGAAAATATAAGAAACAGTTACACTCAGACATGTAAGCATCGTCACGAGACATTGAATATGGGTAATAGGAAACCAACTCCTCGGAGAATTAAAAGGAAGTCATTCTAGTTCCTGGTTTTCTGTTTGGCAGAGATTACTAGGTTACAGAGTAAGTAAGCTCAGAGTCTTACTGACCGAAAAATAACCCAATGATCTCACCCGTTGAGGAGGCAGAGAAACAGTAGCTAGGCCTTTCACAGAAAGAATATGGAGCTAGAAGAGATAACACGGTTAGAAATCTATGGGGTTGTCTTCAATGACGTGGATGAGTACTAATCAAAACACATGTAATGAGAAATAGGATGGGTCATTAGAAACATACAAACCAGGGAGCTGCTGAATACTGCGGACAGTTAGGCACGTCTGGGAGTAACTGTTCACCAGCTGAATGACTATTGACTACCGGTTAAGAGCAACCCTTCCCTAGGAGACCTGAACCACAGAATCAACCACCTTGCCCCAGTCTACCCTCACAGAGGACTGTACCCGGTAATGCACAGTCAAGTACACGATGAACTTCCAGACAGAATGGAGCACCATAGCCTAGATTTCGGCAGACCTAACGTAATTGCTCTCTATGATAATAAGAAATGAAATAAGGAATCTGACCAAAAAGCTAATTTTTAAATCTTAAACATTTGAAAATCAAGCAGCAAACATGTAAATGAAACATATGTAAGATAAGAAATCTTTTTTTTTCTTTTTTTTTCAGAGCTGGGGACCAAACCCAGGGCCAAGCGCTCTACCGCTGAGCTAAATCCCCAACCCCAAGACAAGAAATCTTAAGACTCACTGGAATTTTGTTTTGTACTGAGTGACAATTGGCATATATGAAATTTATGAAACATGGGTAAGTTCATGCTTAGAAGAAAATGTATAGTTTATGGGTTTACACTAGAAAAGAAAGGTGTGGAATCAAAGCTAATGCACTGTACATTGTAAGGAGACAGAAACACCTAATTAATCAAGACAAGAAAGGAACTCATTTTTAAAATCAGAAATGCAGGAAGTAGGCAATTATTTTAATACTTTTGAGCAAAAGTTAGGTTTCTGAAAACGTTAATAAGATTGGTAAATGATAAGCTAGAGTAGCCAAGAAAAATAAGGTAATAATTAGTAACTCCCCACAACTAAAGGCAAGTGATGGAAACAAAACCAAAAAAGCCACCGCACAGCGACAATCTAGGTTAAAAAATATCCATGAATTCCTTAAAGACAAAAAATTCAAAAATTGACCCAAGAGAAAAAGTGAACTCTGAAAAGTACTATCATAATAAATGGTTTGAATGTGTATTTGAAGTCGTCTTTCAGGAACACTACAAAATCGGGTGGTTTTACTCATGACTTCTACTGGGCGTACAAAGACACAACGGCGAGCCTACTCGAGCACCTTCAGGTCATGGGACAGGAGTAAACAGCTCTCAACAGCTTCTGTGAAATCCACATTGCTTTGATAACAACCCGTTATTGCTGATAAATGAGTGAATAAAAAAGTTAGGAATAAAAGAGAATTTATTCAACTTCATTAAAAAAAAGTGTAAAATCCTAAAGGATGGAGTGAGTGATTCTCCCTAACGCCAGAGATAAACAAGAGTATCTCGTCTCATTATTTTCAGCCACCATAACAGAGTGCGTTCCAGACAATAAAATGAAAAATAAGTAATAAAAGGCAAAAGGATTAGTAATGCAGAATCAATCTTTAATGCAAAGTGAGGTCAGCAAGATGAAAAGAGTAGAATAGAAAAAGAATAGGAAAAAAAAAGACAGAAGGGTTTCACACAGAAACTGAACTATTGCTGCAGCAAGGTCTCATACAGTGTTCCTGAGCCAAGCGCTTTTCTGTTTTTTTTTTTTTTCTGTTCTTTTTTAACGTCTTCATTTAAGTACCAACCATGTCAAACAAATACAGCATTTGTGAAGTTAAATTTGGGGGTCACAAATTAAGAGTGTAAGAATATAAGCCGCACGTGACTCACAGCTCCTCCCATTCCCTTTTGCGCTGCAGGATCTTAAGCTGAGCCCGCTCGGCTTGTTGTACGAGTTTCCTTGTTTTCTCGATTTGGTTTTCTACCATAATTTCACTTAAAGTTCTAGGCCGAGCTTTCTTCCCTTTTTCCAATACTACTTCTTCTTGTAGGCTCAGACTTCCACCTGTACAAAGAATTACTTTTTAATACTTCCAAGACAGAAAAATAACTCTCAAGTTCTGTTTTCAACCTATACACACACACACACACACACACACACACACACACACACACACACACAGATAAAATATGGAACTACCATGAATTCAACCCCCGAACCACAGATGTTCTTTGACCTTTGATCCTGGGTCAAATCCTGATAAACCCACTCTAAACTGAAAGTGACTGATTTTAAATTTTATTTATGATATCCAGCCCGTAGAATAAAATCATAGCTGAGCATACCATGCTCAGAATATCTACATTAGCCTACCCAACACTCAAAGCCTACTTTACAATAAGATACTGAGTATCTCAGGCAATTTTTAAAACATTGTACTGGCCATGGAAAATAGAATGGCTGAGCAGGTACGCTTACACGCCATTTCAGAGTTACAGAAAAGTAAGTTGAACACTCATTAGGTTGTCTACTATTTCTAGAGTGCAAAGTCAGAATAGAAATCACAGGCACGGGGCTGGGGATTTGGCTCAGTGACAGAGCGCTTGCCTAGGAAGCGCAAGGTCCTGGGTTCGGTCCCCAGCTCCGAAAAAAAGAACCAAAAAAAAAAAAAAAGAAAAAAAAAAGAAATTGCAGGCACAATTATTGCTGCTAATCATTTTCTATTTAAAAAGTTGGCAAAATAATGGTCCAGCCCCCGTCCCTGAGGCTCAGGGAGCACTGCCAAAGAACAACAGAGACGCAGAGGATCAGGGAGTTCACTGTGAGACCGTTTCTCCTACGAGTGTCAGCAACATGACTGGGCTGAACAAGGACAATGGACATTCCAAAGTGGATGGGGGAAAGGCCACATGTCCCCAGTTTCATCAAGAATGAGAGGCAACTAAGAATGGATAGTCGGGGGCTGGAGAGATGGCTCAGCGGTTAAGAGCACTGACTGCTCTTCCAGAGGTCCTGAGTTCAATTCCCAGCAACCACATGGTGGCTCACAACCATCTGTAATGGGATCTGATGTCCTCTGCTGGTGTGTCTGAAGACAGCTACAGTGTACATACATACATAAAATAAATAAATCTTTAAAAAAAAAAACAGGGAGGAGCACAGCAACTGCCTATCAATACCAAATGGTCATCCCCGGAGGCATACATGTAAGGAATATTAGACAACCAAGAAGCTTGCACTTATGTACGTGTATACATATGTGTATGAAACAATGGAAAGATGAGGTCATGAGTTTGAACGCAGACAGGAGGTGTGTGTGTGTGCGGGGTTTAAGAGAGGAAAGAGAAAGGGCAATGTTGCAATTATACAGTGTCGGAAAGTAAGAGATTTAAAAATGCGAACTGCGGTAAGAAATCCTTTGATTTTAATTTTTATAAAGGGTAAATGTTATGGCAGGGCATAGACTGAGTAAGCTTCATAGTCAAATATGAAGGAAGTTGGCAAAATAAAAATAATGTTAGCTCCTTACGAAGTGGCTTAAATAATGTGGGAGCGGGGAAAGATTGCGGCGGCCGGAGAGTGTGTTTGCAAAGCTGCGTTAGGATGGGGTTGAGTGAGTGGGCATTTGACATAGAGTTTGAACTGACACTTCTCAGGCCAAGAGAAACAGGCTGTGGCCACTTAAAAAAATCAAAAACAACAACAACAACAACAACAAGACCCTTTCTGAAAAGGCCACTGTAGGATTCCTGTGCACTAGTGAATGGCTCCACATCCAAATATATATGGGCAACACTAATTGCATTTAGTAGGTCTTTTTTTAAAAAAAAAAAGACATGATTCGGTGAGAGATCATATTTTATTATATTCTTTTATGAAATTCTCAAGAACAAACGGAAAAGTGTAAAAATTAATCAGAAGCACCTCACATAGAAACTACAGTTTTAAAGCAATTGGTTTTACCAGTGATCAGGTGTCTGTTGAGGAGTGACTCATGTTCAGTGTATACAAAGATATACATTTAGACATACATTAAAATGAATGATAGGCCAGGTGTGATGGGCACGTCTATAATCACAGCCCTTGGGAGGGAGAGGCAGAAGGATCAGATGTTGAAGGCCAGCCTCAGCTCCTAGTGAGTTTGAGGCTAGCCAGAGCTCACAAAAGTAGAGATCAAAACAAAACGTGCTATAAATACACAACTGAATTTTATCCAGCTATAAAGAAGAATGAAATTATTCTGTTTGCAAAAAAAAAGCTGCAACTGGAGGTGGTCATGTTCTGTGAATTAAGTCAGTCTGCGACAGATGAACATCACATTTTCCTCCCCAGATCTTGTCTTCCTTTGGCTAGCCTTCTGGAGGAAACAGGCTGCCGGGCTGGGGCTAGGGGCGGGCTGGGGGCTGAGGGAAGAGGTTAGGTACTATCTTCACACCTGCATTCTGTTTATATGTTTTTGGAAAACAGTTGGAAATACAGTGTTTTAGCTTTATGTGCTTCAGGGAGAGAACCAGGAATATGGAAAGGAACAGAACCTGGGGGATACTCTATATCAGAGGCTACTTGGATATGGGAGGTAGGAAAGCTGCACCATCCTATGTTCTCATCCTCGGTCTGAGTAACACGGCCACTGTGGGTTTGATTTAGCAGCAATCCAATAAGAAAACAGGTACAGTGCATTTGGGGGAGTGCGCCTGCATCTAGTCTTAGCATTACCACACAGCTCTGACTTGCAAGATAACCTATTCCAAGGAGGAAGATCATGGAAGGGGAAAGACAAATTGAGCTCCAGACACCAGAGCGGGTCTAAGTCCTGTTCTATGAAAAGTCAAGTCTGTTGGGAAACCTTACTGATATGGACTTAAAGCCTCCTGTCGTCCGGACGCCCACCTGTATCTCGTTGGCTCTCCCTCTTGCCAGGCCCTTCCTTTTCGAACCTCTCCATTTTGCTAGGTCTTCTGTCAGTCTGACTTGGACGTTTTAACTTGGAATACTTAGAGGGCTTCACCAGCCTATAGGAGGCTATCTGGTGGTCACTCTGGATGGCGTAAACCACAACGGTGTCACTTTCCAATGGTTCACGAAATCTGAAAAAAAAATAGAATAGGTATTTGCAATAGTTGATATTTTGATCATTTTGCAGTGATCACATTATGCCAATATGTTTATGCACTGCTCAAAATTTAACCATCCTTTGCCATCGGAGTGCTATGAAAGTTGGGTTGCACTTGATTGAAAAGTAATAAAAAATTAATTCTAGTGAAACCAGTAAACATTCCATTATTAGTCAATATACCACCAAATTTTGCTAATATGTGCTAAGGGACAACTTATAGTTGGGCTCCAGTTTAATGGAAAACAAATCATAACAAACTCTGAATATGTGTTATCTACTGCTCTATGCACTGTTGACAATGAGTCATATGCATTGTGTAAGAATGAATGAAAATACATAAATTATATAAAATGTAAATATCTGTGTATAAGTACGGGATTCCTAAGCTAAAAGGAAGGGAAAAAAATGAACACTTACTCACCAAAGATTTAAGGAACTTTACTTCACTGGGATATTTAAACACAGTTTCTTAAACTCTGTGGTCTGTGTGACTGTCATGTGTGTGCATGTGTTCATAAACATGTGTTTAATGACTCAGAGGCTAAGAATACTTGCAAGAACTGGACCTGAACACTTAGCAACTCTCATAACTAACAACTTCCTGGGATCCAGTGCCCTCTTCTTCTGGTCTCCATGGACACACACACACACACACACACACACACACTTAAAAATAAAATAAATCTATAAGAAGAAGAAAGACAGCTGCATGATCATTATACACAATCTTAGACATATGTGAATGAGAGAAGCTAGATGCAAAAAAAAAAAAGAAAAGAAAAACCAAACCCACCGACAGAAATGATCTATAGCAATGAAGACTGCACACCAGAGAAAGGTATTAGCTGAAAGGAGCCATGGGGGACCTGGTGTGATATAAATGTTCTCCATCTTAATAGAAACCATGCATGCATGAACTGACGAGCATTAATGAAAGTATTGATTGGGCTGTCTACGAAGGTGTGTACTCCCCTGTCTATAAATCAAACCTCCATAAAGAACAAAAAGGCGTTTCTCCTGGGAAGACAAACTGGTAGGTGAAGGTGCCTAGACAGAAGCAGGCTATCTCTTACTATCCGTCTTCTAACCATGTTTGACTTGGGGTGTCTAAAACATGGACGCCTTCATAGATGTGATTTACTTTGGCATAAAACAGTTTGTCAAAAGAGAAACCAAATAGGCATCGTAAATTTAGAAAATCTAATGGTCACCCAAATTCCCAACATATAACTAGAAGGGATGAGCACAGGAAGACACCGTGGGCAGGAGGAGTTGCTTGAGGGGTACCTCACTCCCGCCTCACTCCCTGGGCACTTCACAAGATGGCTCCTCTGGCCATGGGCACCACAGCGCACCAGCCTATCACAAGTGTGCTTTCGGACATCTGAACGTGCGCGGCAGACACACCTGTCCTGGACCTTCTTCAGGCCGAGCTCGTACTTCTGCTTTTCCCAAGCCAGTTCCTTTTCCACTTGCTCGATTTTGATACTTGTTTTCTTGTGGATCTCAGCGTGAATTTTAGCATCGATGTTGAATTCCTGCAGGTAAGGAGGATTCTTATCATCAAAGGTTCTTATTTTGTTTTTAAATTATATTACGTGCACGTTCGTGTGCGTGGGTGAGTGTGACAGTCTCTCACTGGGACCTGGAGCTTGCCAGTTGGGCCAGGGTAGCCTGTCTCTGTCTCCCCAGCATTGGTATTAGAAGCACAGTCCGCCATGCCTTCTTCTATGAGACTATTAGAGATTAAATTAAAATTCTTATACGGACTAAGCCATTTCTTTAGGCACTCTGCTAGACTTTTAACAATAACTCTGTTTAGGAAATAGTTGAAAATGAAATGAAGGGGCTGGAGAGATGGCTTCATGGTTAAGAGTTTGTTTACTGCTTTTTCAGAGAACCTGGATTTGGTTCCTAGCATTCACATCTTGACTTACAATTATCTGTAACCCCAGCTGCAGGGAACTGAAACCCTCTTCTGGCCTCTATGAACATTAGACATGCACACGATGCACATGTATACATGCAGGCAAAAACACTCATGAACATAAAATGTCCCAGAAAGAAAAAAACAACATAGCCCAATTATTAGCGGGCATATTTAGTTTTACGGTAAAATCACAAAAGAAATGAATATAAAATTGACTTAAATACTTTTGTGACTGTCCCCATAACTACAGCTATACTGTAGCTTTGTGATTTAGTCCTGGCGTGAGTTTTCTATTTGAAATGAATCAACAGAGAGTCAAACGATTCATGTTCCCTCCCAGCAGATAAGCCAGATTTCAACTCTCGTTTTTTATTTTGTTACTGAATACAGAAAGAGCACATCATAGAGGTAGCCAAGTCCAGCGGTCAACTTTGTGTTGCATAGGCTCAGTGGCTTCCATCCCAACTGGGTTAAGTTTTATAGCCCTTGAGGTGATGCAAATACATTGCAGGTAAAAGAAGATTTAATGATGATGTCCTGGTTTGCCTTTTCCGATGCTTTGACAAACACTACAACCAGAAGCAACTTGGGGGATGGGACTGGATTATTTACTTCACTTTCAGGTTATTGATCATTAAGGATAAAGACAGGGAAGGCACTCAAGTAGGGAGGAAAGCAGGAGGCACAGGGGAAGGTTGCTTGTTGCTGGCCCTCTCCTTCACAGTCACCCAGTTTCCTTCTATCTCCTAAGACCACCTGCTTAGGGATGGTGGTGTCTGCCCACAGTAGGCTGCGGTGTCTTTCTTCAGTCAACATCAAAACAAAGTCCCTGACAGATGTGGCACAGATCCGCCTGGGTCTGGGAAACCCCTCAGCTGAAACTCCACCAGATGACTCTAGGCTGTGTAAAGCTGACAATGGAAACTAGCCAGGACACACGATTTCCCCATAGCGTGGTTGGCAAACAGTAATCCCAATCCAGAAATAGCAGGCTAAAGTAAAAATCCTTCATTTAGACTCACAGTTCGATGGAACTGCATATGCTTTGGTAACTCTTTATTCAGTGCTAACAGCTTCCAAAACTCATTCCTCAGAATTTTGATTTGTTGTCTCTTCTGAGCTTTTAGTTCTTCTACCTTCTTCATTAACTTATCATGCTCTCGTTTCCTCCTGGCATTCTCAATACTGAAAGCAGACATGTGAAACAAGAGCCATCATTCCAGGGACAGAAATGGCATGAGAGAAAATTGGTGTTCAGTCACTTGGAAATTCATTTGGCTTGCTCAGCGTCTGCAAAGGCTCAGGTCGGTTTGATAAAAACTCAGGCCTGATCAACAGCTATGGTAATTTTTCATACCTGTAGGCTTTGGGATCGTCAATGTCTTCTGGAGCGACCTCTGCTTCAATCCCATACTGTTGAAAGAGGAAAAAAAAACATCTGTTTTCAGCAACTATGGTCAGGTTACCTACACAAAACCTGCAAAGACCAAGCTAGTCAAAATTCCATCATGGATGGAGGAGGGGCCCCCAAGGCCTCGCCCTCAGTAGAGGAGTTACTGGCAATTCCTGGCTGCTGGGGGAGGGAGAGTGACTCTCCTCTGTGGACTTGGTGGGTGGCATGCTGCCATGTCCCAGTGGATGTCCCCACACCCATGTGGGTATGGGCAGCACTAACTGGACTTAAGGTTCTATTGATAACAATATTTAAAAAAGGATATGATGTTGAAAGGGAAATTGGGTAGAGGACAATGGGGGGCATTTCAGGGAGGTAGTGGTGAGTGGATATGATCAAATGCATTAAATAAATACATAAAGTTAGCAGAGAACATAGTTTAATTTTTGCAAAGAGAAACCATGATAGCTGTGTGTGTGAACCGGAAGTAAAACGGCCTTCTCAGGAAGTAAAGCCTGATTGCACATCACGTCTCATCTCTGACTGGATTAAAGTGGTTTATGCTTGCTACCTGCTTTCTAGAAGCAAAGAGAAATCTTTAGGAGGTAATAGTCACACACCAAGAATCAGGGTAACTCTCAAGTTTTTCACATAAAATGTCTAGGGTTCAGCAAAAAATAACTAGGTGTGCTAGGAGAACAAGATTTGATAGAAACAGTTAGAAGAAAGGACAGAGCAAACAGTGCGACAGAACGACAAGCCTGATCAATAGGAACTTTGAACTAATAGGAACTAATATCAATAGATTCTTAAGATGTATGTCAGAACGACTCTGATCAACATGCTAAAGGAAGTTGGAGGCCCTGTAGAAAAATTTAGAAGTCTATTAGAGTATATTAACAAGTAAATAATGACAAAACATAGATCTGAAAAATATTGTCTGTTTTGAAGAAGGAAAGGAAACTTTGGCTAAGCGAGGGATTGATAAAGAAATCCTGGTGCAGTCTTTTTAAATGTGAAGAGCTGTAATATTTTAATAAAAATAAGAGTTCAGTGCCATTAATATTTGATACAGAAGCTCCAGAATGTCGAGTTTATGGTGTCGCAGGAAGATGAGATTGTAAGTTATAGGTTACGGATATTATAGATTACAGTAAGATTACATTATGAGGTTAATATAACTTATTCTCTATATTGAAAGACTTTAACAGTACATCATCACTTTATTGTAAAGTAAAGTCCGCTGTTACTATTAGTTGATCAATCAGTTAACTGCTTACCCTGGGAGATGGCACGTGGGCTTTGGCCTCTTTCTGAATAATAAATTCAGAAAAAATGTCAAAAACAAAGATATTACCATCTTCTCCGGCAGTCACCAAGTACTGGTCATCAAAACTAGGAAAGATACTTTTAACAGATCCATAATTATTGTCATGCACGTTGAAATGCCAGTAGTCCTGCAAACTGATCAGGAAGGGGTCGTTCTCACTTAGGAAATATGTTCGAATTGCTCCATTTTTCATTCCGCAGAACATCATAGTATAGTTACTACTATGAGACAAAAAGAGTAAAATATTATTCTCCTAACCTGTAAAATAATGTTTAATTTTTTTCCCTTTTCATGTAGCGGGTGAAGGAAACCCAGAATGAGTGAAATTCTGTGTGAGTATGTATTTTGACATGAGTATGGCCTTTTGAAGACTACAAGGCCAATTGACCCATGGGAAGTTGGCAAAGTTCTTATCCACACTGGCCAGGCTCGAGATGAGTATTACAAGGGACTCATCAATGTATATGAAAGCTAGACCTGTGCCTTCCTCACCGAGGTATTCATAGCCTGACACTGATGGCCAATGAGCCCTATCCACCTAGTAAACATGCTTATGTTCCAAGGTAGCATTAGAGAACCCCACTTGATCCCCTCTTCACTGTATGAGTATCTGTGTATCTGTCCTTTCTGTACTCCCTCAATATTCCCCCGTCAGTGTTCTCAGACCCAAGCTGGGATGGGCATGGCATATTCATTATTTAGCTGTTTTTGAGGGTCAGAGAACAACTAGAAGGATTGATTTTCCTTTGTCTGAGTGTGAGTCTGAGGCACTGAACTCTGGTCGTCAAGCTTGGCCACAGGTATCTTTACCCACTGAGCCATCTCTCAGCCAAATAATGTTTAATCGTAAATGACGATGATGTTAAGAACGAAGTTGCATATTACCAAAACACAGATGCCCAAGTCTTACAGGCCATACTCCGGAGTGTAACTTATACTGCAAGTTAAGGACTTGTAAAGAGGTCAGTAAGCTAAAAAACGAGAGTGTAAGAAGTCCTAATCCAGTCTGGCTGGTACCCTTGTAAAAGAAGACGATTAAGCCATAGAGAGACACTAGGGAGAGTTTGCACATAGGAACAGCCAAGAGAAGGCTCAACAACAATAAGGGATTCTGGAGAAAGCCACGGAAAGACTGCATGAGAAACTGCGTTTGTCATCGCCACAAACTTGGAACTGTGCTCTTCAGAGCATAAGAATGTAAGTTCCTGCTGTTTAAGCCACACTTCAGGAGGTGTTTTTGTCACAGCAGTAGCTCTAGTAAACTAATACAACAGAGAGAGAGGCAGGGAGAGCTGCTCTGACAGTCTGAGGTAGCCTCCAGGCCTCAGAGAAAGGACTGGCATCTGTGTTCGGTTCTCACTTAGTAAATGGATGTCAGTTCAGTTTAGCATTTCTTTAGAGTCACTGTAAGCCTAGTCCTTGGTTAGCTTACCATGAAATCACATCTTTGTATGCAAATGAAGACAGATTTATGTGGTAAACAGAAACTGCCACACCACACCACCTGCCTGACACAAAACCTGCAGGGTTTAAATAAAAATTCAAGACGAGTCCTAGCTTCAATTTTATTTGCTCATTTGATTAGTTGAAGGCATTTCCTTTCACTTGACTAGATCTTTAAAAAGTAACAATTCCAGTTATGACTGTTACTGTTGTCAGCTTGCTAGGGTCTAGTATCTCTGTGGAGACAGCGTTAGGAAATGCCTGTACTGGATTATCTCAATTACTTTAATGGATAAGGAAGCACCCAGTGTAATTGTGGGCAGGACCATTCTCAGAGCAGGGGATTCTGGTGTGTATAAAAGACAAAAGCAGACTGACACTCGTTTGTACTCAAAGCTCTCCCCTTTCTCATTTCAGATGTGGTGTCATCCTGTTGCCTTGACTGACTGCACCTTCGATGTGAGCTAAAATAAACCCTTCTGTTCTTCAGGTGTTTTTGTCAGGAAGATTTGTTTTGCAAGGGGGAAAGAGGCAAGGCGTCTGGGATGCGCAGAAACACAGACAATGGTAAGATCCTTGGTAAAGTTTTCTTCACCTGAAAGTGATTGTTCTGATGGGGTTGTCATCTGTATTCTCAAGAATTCGGAAATCAAATGGTTCATTTTCCAGTTTTTGAAAATCATCTTTAACGAGATGTGGCGGAAACTGACAGTGATATAGAAAACCAGAATCATAGTTGCCCTGGAAGACAAAAAGCACAAAAGGTGATTTGTGAACTCAGTACCCAGTACAAGTCTCATTCTTTGAGGGTCTTTTTGGGGGGCAGTGGGTTTGGATGGTTAACAGTAAATATTATTTATATAAAGCATCTCCATTACCCATTAATATGCAATTATGTAATTAGAACGATGATTAGCTTCTACTTCAGAAATCAGCACAAGAGAAATTTTGCCTCTGAGAATCAAATTAATGGTAATTTATGATTTGAAGTGATATTCTGCATAAACAGTATCTTAAAACAATAGGCTTTGTTGGTCATTGTTTTCACAATTACTTTTCAGTTTGGGGTAACTTTAAACACTATTAATTTTCCAGGAAAGGGCTGGAGAGATGGCTCAGCGGTTAAGAGCCCCGACTGCTCTTCCAGAGGTCCTGAGTTCAATTCCCAGCAACCACATGGTGGCTTACAACCATCTGTAAAGAGATCCGATGCCCTCTTCTGGTGTGTCTGAAAACAGCTACAGTGTACTTATATATAATAAATGAATAAATCTTTAAAAAATTTTTTTCTAGGAAAGACAATTTAGGGGGGAAGTATGTCACTACACAGTGAGGAGTAAATAAATTATTAATAATAATTAATAGTGGTATAAATTATTAATAATTTATACCAGCTACATTGTTCTAACTTGTTTTCTTTCTCTGTATGGATGGGACCATAAATAAAGGAAGTGGACTAAATGTCTGGGCACCTACACGTAAATAACATAGAGAAAGTAAGAAAATGGTCGGCCTGGAATTAGAAAATTAGGGTTTTGCTCTGAGCAATGGCAGACTGGATTGTTTGGGTTAAAGTTGCCCACTGGGGATAATCAGGAAAAACAATAACACAACTCGTGTTGGAAAGCTTTGGGAGTCACCCAAGCAGGGAGAGCTGGGAGCAGCGAGTGAAAATTAGGAGTAAGCCTGGCGCGGGGCAGGCGAGCAGACAAAGTAGGGATGGGTATAGAGACAAGAAGCTGAGCAAGTCCCCTGGCAGCATCTGGGACTTACTGCATCCCGAAGAGGAGGAAGAGGACATTGTACACAGACTTTCCCTGGACTCAACTGAAACCCTAGAGTCCCACTGCGAAGGAGGTGAGAGGGACCCAGTGGGGAGGAAACTGCTTACTTCACTTCACGTTGTCGGACTGCTCTCTAGGTATTGTGAATGCCCAGAGGCTTGTGTTACTTTGTACTTGGTCAGAGAAGCTCTTTTTACAGTGGGCAGTGAGTAGTTAATGTGCTCAAATAGTTCTGTGTGTTCAGCTGTGGAAGAGGGGGCAGAGCGAGTGTGACAGGTGGCAGACAGGAAGGAGAGAGGGGAAATTGCTGACTCGTGGAGGAGGCATGGCTGTGGGCATTTCAGGGAGGTAGCACTGAGTGGGTATCATCAAAATGCATTCTGTAGATACATAAAGTTAGCAGAGAACATAGTTTAATTTTTCAAAGAGAAATCATGTTATATTCTAGCTGTGTGTGTGAACCGGAAGTAAAACGGCCTTCTCAGGAAGTAAAGCCTGATTGCACATCACGTCTCATCTCTGACTGGATTAAAGTGGTTTATGCTTGCTACCTGCTTTCTAGAAGCAAAGAGAAATCTTTAGGAGGCAATAGTAACACACCCAGAGTCAGGGTAACTCTCACACAAAATGTCTAGGGCTCAACAAAAAATAACTAGGTGTGCTAGGAAAACAAGATTTGATAGAAACAGAAGAAAGGACAGAGCAAACAGTGCGACAGAACGACAAGCCTTATCAATAGGAACGTTCTTAAGGTGTATGTCAGAACGACTCTAATCAACATGCTAAAGGAAGTTGGAGGCCCTGTAGAAAAATTTATAAGTATATTAACAAGTAAATAATAGAAAAGTGGAAATACCAGACTTGAAGATAGATATTAAACTCGTAGGGTCTGCAGAGATGGCTTAGCCATTAAGTTGTGAGCTTGTTACTTTTCCAAAGGACTCAAGTTTGGTTCATAGCACACAGGTTGGTTGGTTGGTTCAAAACAATGCAATAATTCCAGATCTGATCTCTGCTTCTGGCCTCCTCAGGATCTTACACATGGGTATATACTCTTGCACACACCCACACATATATGTATCAATTACATACATAAGAACAAAGTACTTAGAAAAGAAATTAAAAAATGTAATAGAACAATTTAACAGAAACTAAACACAAATGAGAACCAAAACCTAATAACAACCACTCCTTAAATTTAGCCCTAGCCCTAGCCCCAGCCCCAGCCCCAGCCCCAGCCCCAGCCCAGCCCCAGCCCCAGCCCCAGCCCCAGCCCCAGCCCCAGCCCTAGCCCCAGCCCTAGCCCTAGCCCTAGCCCTAGCCAACATAGGAAAAGACTTGAGTAGATTGTTTTTCAGTGAAGCAATACAAATGTCGAAGGACCACAGGAAAAGACATTCTGCACCACCAGTGACTGAGGAAATGCAGTTCCAGAGCTATAGTGGGACGCCATGTTCACAAATCTTGGGATGACTACAGTCAAAAATAAAAATTAGCCAGTCTATGTAAGAATGTGGAGAAATTATAACCCTTTTGTGCTCTTGTTGTTCGCGTGAAATGGTGTGCCTGCTGTGGAAAACTGGATAGTTCTGGAAGAAATAAATAGAGTAGCATTATCACATGGTCCAGTAATTCTCCAGAAGCAGAATCTCAAAGAGATATT
The DNA here is from genome assembly GCF_021556685.1 of Rattus norvegicus. NCBI lineage: Eukaryota > Metazoa > Chordata > Mammalia > Rodentia > Muridae > Rattus > Rattus norvegicus. The sequence goes on from NC_141544.1 coordinate 69,999,080, forward strand.
TGAAACCCCATGTGTGAGAAGCAGTATTCCCATCAGTCAAAGGGTAGGCATGATCTACATGTTTGCCGGTACTTGAATGGATAAGCAAAAATGTAGTTAAGTACTTACAATCCAGTAATATCAAGCTTTGAAAAGGAAAGATATTCTGACATACTCCGCGGAATGGATGAACCTGGAGAATATTATGATGTTCTGGCTGCAAAGGCCATGACATGAGAAAGAAGCAAAAGTCATAGAGACAGGGAGTAGACTGACGGCTGTCAGAGGTTGGAGGAAAAGAAGAATGGGGAACTGCTGGGTGATGGGAATTAAGTATCTGTGTTACAAAAACTCTCACTACTAATCAAGAGGCTATCTCCAAATGACACCCACTCACAAAGGAAAAACTAGGTTCCCCAATGGAGTCCCACTTGGTACACAAACCACACTTAGGGGCAGTCCCCATGCCCAGCAGTAGATGGACAACACAAGCGAACCCAAGGATGTTATAAATACTTCATTTCCTGTTGTATTGTCTAGGCATGTTTTAGCTTTCCTGGTATTTTCCTTGTACATTGTGTTTCTAATTTGGTATTTTTATAGGTTGGGTGTGTGTGTGTGTGTGTGTGTGTGTGTGTGTGTGTGTGTGTGTTTGTGCGCGCGCGTGCACTTACTTCTTGTGCTTTTTCTTTGTTTTTTGCTGTTTTAAGTTATCGTTTAATTTGACTGTTTCTTTTCTTAAGAGAGGAAGAGAAAGAAGGTACAGAGTTGAAAGAGTCAGGAGGTAGAGAGGGTCTGGGAGGAGATGAGGGAGAGGAAACCTGTGATAAGAATATATTGAATTAAAATTTTTATTTTCAACAAAAGATTTTCTATGTTACAGGTAAAAAGAGGTTATAGAGGTGGGCAGCGGTAATTATTGTGTGACATTGCAAATAGATTTATGACCACTTAACTCTACAATTGAAATGGTTAAGACAGTATATATTTTGTCACATTTTTAAAATTAGAGTTCCAGCAGTGGTTTTACATAGACACAGACAGACAGACAGACAGACAGACAGACAGACAGACAGACAGACAGACAGACAAACTGACTGATATGGAACTGATTGAGTGAAAGATGATTTTGAAAAACGTAACATTAAAGCCTTGTTGGGGGGGGCAACAAGAGTGTGACGGTTTGCATATGCTTGCCCCAAGGAGTGGCACTATTAAAAGGTGTGGCCTTGTTGGAGGAAGTGCGTCACTGTGGGGTGGACTTGGAGACCCTCCTCCTGGCTGCCTGGGGATGCTCAGTCTGTTCCTGGCTTCCTTTGGGTAAGGATGTAAACTCAGCTCCTCCTGCACCATGTCTGCCTGGATGCTGCGATACTGCCATGCTCCCACCTTGATGATAATGGACTGAACCTCTGAGCCTGTAAGCCAGCCCCAATTAAATGTCCTTTACAGAACTTACATTGGTCATGGTGTCTGTTCAGAGCAGTAAGACCCTAACTAAGACAGAGAGTTTAAGCCAGAGGAAGGGAGGGAAGGAGGAAGGGAGGGAGGGAGGGAAGGAGGGAGGGAGGGAGGGAGGGAGAGAGAGAGAGAGAGAGAGAGAGAGAGAGAGAGAGAATTTATCATCAGCAAACCTATTCTTAAAAAATGTTAAAACTACTTTTTCAAAAAAGAGATGTAGACATGAATAATAACAAGAGGAAAGAAACAAAAAGTATTGGCAATTGAAAACAATAATGAATTATTTTCTGGGAACAGAAACATATAAATATAAGACACAAGCTGGCAAGATGGCTCAATGGATGGAAGCACTTGCTATGCAAGACTGATGATCCTTGACTGAAGACCAATCCCTAGAACGCACAAAAAGACAGTTGTGATAGCTCATATCTGCAATCCCGGCACTTGTACAGGGAGGAAGACACAAGAAAGTCAACTGAGGCCACCTAACCTGGAGTACAAGGGAATGGTAAAAACAAGAGATGCTGCCTGAACAAAGTAGAAGGGCAGAACTGACTCCCAAACTCTCTCCTCTCATCCCCTTCAGCACTGTGGTACATGTAGAGCCACACTCATTCACATATCAAAAGTACAGTGAAAGACAGGTGATAGACAGACAGACAGTGTGATTGGTTTGTACATGCTTGGCCCAGGGAGTGGCACTATTAGGAGGTGTGGCCTTGTTGGAGTGGGTGTGTCACTATGGGCATGGTCTTAAGATCCTCTCCCTAGTAGACTAGCTGCTTGGAAGTCAGTCTTCAGATGAAGGTGTTGAACTCTCAACTCCTCCTGCACCACACCTGCCTGGATGCAGCCATGTTCCCACCTGATGATAATGAACTGAACCTCTGAACGTGTAAGCCAGCCCCAATTAAATGTTATCCTTAGAAGAGTTGCCTTGGTCATGGTGTCTGTTCACAGCAGTAAAACCCTAACTAAGACAAGAGAGATGGATGGATGAATGGATGGATGGATGGATGGATGGATGGATGGATGGATGGATAGATAGATGCATATATACACACATGTACATACATACATGCATATACTAATAAATAAAAATACATGACAGAGTAAAGTTATCTCTGTTATATCTTATGTTAAAGCTTTCTAAGATTTTTCCCTCTGTAATTAGTATAATAATAGATTTATATAAAACTATAAGTCAAATGTATATTGTGATCCTTAGGGATAGCAAAAGAAGGTATAAATAATAACCATATAGAGGAGGGAAATCTGCCCAAGCTTCCACTGGATAAGGAAAGAAAAAAAGGAATATAGAGTTGACATAACAAATAGAAATAATTAGTAAGGTGGGAGGTGTAAGCGAAAATAGGGCAGTAATTATATTAAATGTAAGTGGACATCATATTGTTTTTATGAAAGAGAAAGATTATCCTACAGGATCTAAATAAATCCTACCCATGTGCTGGTTGTTTATGAAGACACGTTTGCTAAAGGTATCAAAAGATCAAGAAAAGTGGAAGAATCCTTGGTAACTCTTGGGAGTTTGGCCTTGTAAGTGAATGGACAATTCACCTCATTATTGTGATGGAAATGGATCATGTTTACTGGCTTTAAATGGACTTTAAAAGTCCTATTTTGGGATCTGTGGGTGCAGCTCAGTGAGAGAGCATCTGCTTAGAATGTATGAAGTTCTGGGTCCAATTCTCAGCACTAGAAATAAGTTTTGGTGGGCATGTTCATTTTGAAGTGCTAAATACAGTTGGCAAAGAGGATACCCAGGGTTGATGTTGAAGAGAGAAGTCAGGAAGAGATAAATCCTTGACATGTGTGGGTAGATACATAATATTTAAAGTTGTTAGATAAAATTAGCTTAGTTAAGAAAGTGGGGAGGGGGCTGGAGAGATGGCTCAGTGGTTAAGAACACTGATTGTTCTTCCCAAGGTCCTGAGTTCAATTTCCAGCAACCACATGGTGGCTCACAACCATCTGTAATGGGATCCAATGCCCTCTTCTGGTGTGTGATAGTTATAGTGTAATCATATACATGAAATAAATAAATCTTTTAAAAAAAAAGAAAGAAAGGAAGGAAGTGGGGAGGGGCTAGGTCATACTCTGGAGTTTTCTGAATTACAATGTCTATTTTACAATATTAATTTTTTAAATAAAAGATATCAAAGGGAGCTGGAAAAGTGAGAGAGAGAGAGAGAGAGAGAGAGAGAGAGAGAGAGAGAGTATGTGTATTGGTGATAAGAGTGTATGCCTAGCATGCATGAGACCCTAGGAGCCAGGAGGAGGGGACAAAGGTCAACAGGCCAAAGGCACAGCGAAGCAACCACTAAGGCTGGCAGTGTAATAATCACAGTTGAAAATAAAACCTCAACTGGAGATGGGGTGTGTGTGTGTGTGTGTGTGTGTGTGTGTGTGTGTGTGTACATTCAGAAGTGAAAACTGTAACATCTATGTTGCTTTGCATTATATTGAGAAAATTTTGGAGAAGATTCTATGGTACCTAAGTGGAAGACATGTGACACATTGTGACACTTCCTCTTTCTCTGTAAGGTCTATTTGCTCTTCTTCCTTATTTGCTAAGTCTGGATTCTGATTGAGGTAGAATGAGGCAAACACATAGATTCCTAGTCTCCCATATGCCACACGGCCTGGATGTTGGCAGATTCTAACTGCACAGTCCTGCCACGAAACCTGTTGCTTTCAAACTTAAAACGACAACAGACAAACAAATGAACAAACAAAAAAACTGTCTCAGGTGAAGAGGACTCGTTTGACCTTTGACCCTCTCTACTCTTGATCTGTCCCCGCTTTGGTCTTCCTGAACAGGTGAGTGTGGCCTTGAAGGACAACGGATACAAAAGTCAGACGTATTTAAAATAGATGTTAAGATGGTGTATTAAAAAAAATGAATGTATTAAAACTTACGGCTATGTCACTGGTGTAAAACTAAGTTCTCAGTGTATGTATGTGAATGAACGCGGTGAAAAAAAAATAGCGACCACAACCTGACCTGGGTACGGGATCCTTACTCACCAAGGACACCCAGAACTTCCCTGGCACTGAGTAAAAGCCGCAGAGGATAGGAGAGGGTGTGGGTGGGGTGAAGATCTCAGGCAGCGGCTCCTCCTCCTCTTCCTCTTCCTCTTCCTCACTGGCCTCCTCCTCCTCCTCCTGTATTTCCTGTTCTCCAAGGGCTTCCTTCTCTTCCATCAGCTTCCTCTTCCTTTCTTCCCTTTCCTTCTCCCTCAACTCCTTTTGTTTTTCTCTCCTTTGTACTTCCATATATCTCTTTTTTTTTTAAAGAAAAAGATAATAAGTAAGCATTTTTAAAACGGGTTATTTTGTGTGAGAGCATGACAAAGATTGCGGAAGGAAGACGGGTTCTAGAAACTCCACCGTTCCCTATAGTTACATAATTTACCCTTTGGGAATACATTTTTATCATTAAAATTCAAATCTTGGTGACGAGCATCATTTCCGTTTAATCTCCTTGATACCCACCCATTTCATTGAAATTATTTGACCATTGACCACCCTTTCCTGCAAGAGAAGGGAAGTATTGATTTACCCCTCAGAGCCTACCACCGGCAACCTTGGAACCACACGGTCTAAAATAGCCAATGGTGTAGCTTGTTTCTGGCTCCCATGACCCTGTGACGTAGGCACTCGATATCACCAGCTGTCCAATGTAGAGTCCCCCAACACTGGTAGCCCCTTCCGTTCACCCCTGAGAACTACCCTCCCGGCTTCTATGATCTCTTCACGCCCTCCTCTTTTCACAGAAGATCAGTGACTCAAACTGATGTGTCTTGGCCCGCTTCTAAAGAGACCTTCACTGTGCTCCTGTCGCTTCTACAAACTGTATGCAGCCGTTTCAACCAGCCATTCTTTTGTCGTGAAACGTGAGAACTGTGTAAATGGTGGTGGCCCTAGGGCTGGTCTCCAGCATCATTAACACTCTCTTCCTCTCATTCTCTCAGACATCTTCCCATCTTTTGAGTATAAGGTGTCACCTCCAGGACCCCATTTTTTAATCCCCCTCATCCCTCCATCAGCAGCACCACTCCCCTTCACTCCCTGAGGTTTCTTTCTTTGTACTTGGATTTTAGTTATCTATCCACTACTGCCTCCGGCTGCGGTTAGCCACCTCCTTAGCAGAGTATAAGCTCCTGCAGGCCAGGGTCTATTCTATATGTATTCTCCAAGAATCTCTTATAGGATATTGCATCTCCAAATGGAAGAAAGGAAAGGAGATAAGATCTCATACCAAAATCTTAGATTTGACACTCGAGAAATGGAAGCATCTGACTAACATGTCCGGGATAGCAAACGTGACAAGGTTCTGATCATCTACATCCTTAATGGTTGGGCATAGACATTCGAGAATATAGCCGTTCCCACAGATGATCAATAAAGTGCTTTCAGGCTAAAAAAGAAAAAAGAAAAGAAAGATGATGCATGTCACTTACGTGTAGGCAAATTTTTACAAGTTCAAGGCCAGAGAGAATTATTGCAATCATTTTAAAAGGCAGATACCCGGGGTTGGGGATTTAGCTCAGTGGTAGAGCGCTTGCCTAGCAAGCGCAAGGCCCTGGGTTCGGTCCCCAGCTCCGAAAAAAAGAAAAGGAAAAAAAAAAAAGGCAGATACCCCACAGGCCTAGTCACATAGGATTATCGTGTCATTAGTATTAGTTATTCTCATGTAATTACTCATCGATAACCTGATGACTAAAGTTAGATTTTCATTTGTTTCCGTTAAAGATGCCATGACTTATCTCCATAGCCAAACGCATGGTTGTGAAACCCATTAGCCCAAAGGGTAAAATGGTCTAGCTAAAAACGCTGAGGAAGGTATCTGTGGCATCTGCTCGGCTCGGTCACTGGTGACAATTCATCCTGTCTTCCTAAGTTTACGTTTAAATGTGGTGCTCCAAGGACTCTCTCTTCTTTCCTCTTCTCTTCTCTCCATAAGAGTGCTTCAGGAAGCTTCGACTTCCACTCACATACAGCAGACCCCAGACTGCTTTGTCAGCACAGAATTCTCTTTTGCACCAAAAAGCACATCTGGGAAATCACCGTCTTGGTGTAATTTGATATTTATCTACCATGTACTCAGCATTTTGTGACATGCTGGAGATGGAGTTGTAAGAAGAACTATCCTCACTCCCATTATAGACTTTTCCTCCAAAGGGAGAGCTCGTCAGTTACCAAGTCACACAGGTAAATACAAATTTTCAAGTGCAAAAATCTTGCCAAGAGACTGCAAGAACCGCCAGGTTGTGCATCATTTCCCGAGAAAGTGGTATCTAGCTTGAAGGGGGAAGGACAAATACAATGTAAAGTGAGCTGGGGAGTAGACGCTGTGCTGTAAAGAGGAGACACCAGCACAAGTGTCCTGGGGCACATTTAAGCTTATAGGAAAACTGTGGGCTTTGAGCCATCGAGCAGGAGGAGAGAGAGACGGGGCAGGGCACTGAGGGATTTAGCACCCAATGACCAGGGAGAGCACTGGCCAGGTGCCGAGAACCGGGAGCAGAAAAGCACTCATATGAAAGAGAGAAGATATTTCAAAAAGGAAGGAAAGTTCGGGGGAAGGGGGGTGTCAAACGATGCTACGATATCAAGGAAGGTAAGAGTCACATATCAGGTGGCTATCAGTGATGCCTTTAGAAGAGCTGCTCGGTGGAATCGGGGAGCCAGAAGGCAGGCAGAAGCTGAGGAAGGATGGCGCCGTGTATAAGGCAATGGCATCACGGGCGCACTCAGTCCTGAGAGCCACTGAGTTGGGGCGGGGGGCAGTAACTGCACAACGCAAAGTGTTCACTTCCTGTAAGGGGGAGAGACTACCGTGGGAAATTACCCAGGGAGCAGCAGGTAAGGCTAACTTATATGCCACAGAGGAGAGAGTCACGATATCAAATATCGCAGGTGAGAACGAGGGAGTCTAATCCAAAGGACCGGAGGCAGAATGGGCACTAAGTAGGAACAAGGACAGCTCCTCTATTGTAAAAGGAAGAGGAGGGAGACAGTGGTGGTGGGAAAATGCGAAGGGCCCTCGCCTCTCCGGGAACCGATGCTGAAGGCATGATAGGGAGGCATGAAGCTTTGAGGTTTCAAGGTGGCCATCTTGTGTGAGGGAAGACATTGAAAAGAGGCATGGGGGCGGGGGAGGGCATCTGTGGAACTCATTTAAATCACTCTATGTGGGGGAGCTAGTAATCTTCCTTGGCGTGATTGTCTCCTGCAGTGACAAATTAGGCAAATTAGTCGGGGCAACTCTGGACTTTTGCCAAAAAGCAATGAAGAAAATGTAGCCCAAAGAGGGGGAAACCCCTGTAACTACAAGACACTGTGATTTAATCTAGAGGACAAATACTAATAGCTTACGTGACTGTGTGGAGACCACATCAACTGGCGAATGGGCCCAGGAGTGTTAAAATAACCAATCGGCTTGTATTCCTTCTCCACATCAAAAAAGAAGACAGTCTTGTCATCACTCTAGAAGAAAAAGAGACACACCAATATGTATTACTATGACAACAAGATCACATAGCACTCTGTTTTATACCATAGAGTCCATCTATTTTACATTTATAGATACTACAGTCATGTGTTATAGGTTAATCTTAAAATATATATATATATATATATATATATATATATATATATATATATATGGTTTCAAATGTTTGATTCATTTTCCCAAGTGTTTCATTCAGTTCATAGTTCTAGAAATGTGACTGCCATACATGTGTTTATACATACATGTTTATGTATATATAACTAATTTCTTCAAAAATTCTGCTAATACCTCTGTTCACCTCTTCCTTCCTGTAGAATATAGAGTTATGTCCTTTATCTGAGGCAGGTTTTTGTTCGGTTTGCATTTAGAGGACACCAATGATCAAGGCAGAGCCGGCTCCATGATAAGCAAGAGCTCTCCCACTGAACTTCACAAGCCTTGCCTATGGCAGCCTCCTTAAGAGCATGTGTATGTTATAAACTAATGGTTATAAGGAATTCATCCAGCATGATTTTCAACTGAGATTTTCTATTCATTTAAAATGAGCATTAAAACTTAACTGATAAGACAGTTCTTAAATATCATATAGAGACTGCACTGAAAAAATAAGAAAACAAAATGTAGGTTAATTTTGGTAAATAGGGCACAATGGTGTAGGTGCACTTAAGCGGGAAGCTAGGTACAGAGTTGAAATAGGAAATGAGAGGGAATCTCACACTTACCCCAGTGGCTAAGACCTCCCCATCACGTTCATAAGCTAAAGCCGTAACTACTTCAGTGTGAGGTTTGAAGACATATTTCAAGTGTAACTCGGCATCTAAGAGTTTCTTCCGTCCAGCAAAAACTGTAAGTCCTTTTGGATCAAAGAGTTCAAGAATTCGGACGACGCCATCTTGGAATCCTACTACGATCTGTGATCCAGAAATGCTTACCTGGGGAAACAGTCACCCACACAGGACCCTCATTTAGTTAAGTAATTGAAGCACACACAAAAATCACTCTATGTCTTGGTTCCACTCAGGTAACTTAGTGCTGGCTGCCGTTTGCAACTCTTGGTTCCATGTTATGTCAATCCATCAATTCCAGGGCATTCACCTATTATGACTACAAGCAGGGTAATCTACGCTAATTCAAGCTTTCAACAAGCAAACAGGGACAGCACGCCTGCCTCCCCTATAGGAGGCACTTGCCACCAGCTGTTCTGGGTGACAGCAAACAGACTGAGTGTCACCCGTTAACCTGGAGAAAAGTATAAAATGTGATTAACATGGGCCCACAGGAATGAAACATGGCCACTTAGAACAGCAAAGAAAGCTGGCTTAGCCTGAGGACTCCCATAAGGCAGAGATGGTTGGAGCTGAGACCAGAAGGGTGCTTGGTCAAAAACTAGGAACAAGAAAGTGAACAAGAACTGGATAAGGTGGAGAAGAAATGCTATCATAAGAACTGGAGGTAGAGACTGGCAGACACCAGGATGCTGGATATCTTACACTACGTTGAGAGTAGTCTTTATCCAAACAAGAGAAAACCGGGCCAGTGGCAACCTGAACCAAGTTCTTTGTGATTCCATCCCCTTATTTTTATGGTTAATAGGAATTAATAAGTCCCCAGATAGTCCCCTGGTGTTGAAGAACCACGGTTGCATGGACAGAAGATGCCTCAAGTTCGGTTGCATGGTTACTTCCATGGACAGAGCTATGCCATGGGTAGCATACAAACAGAGTTTCACTAAGCAAGGTGGACCCATAGTACTGAGATCATGGAGTGATTTTTGCAATACTTTAGGTAAAAGAAACTTAACTTGAAAGGTATAAGCTTCTAAAATTCTGAGCCAGAAACTTACTGCACTCTCTCTACATGGTATTGCGGGTTCAGTGTATTTCCTGATGAAAACGAGAAAACTTACTGTCAGAGGTGCCCAAATGAGGGTGGTGCCCCCTTGTTTGAATTTCATCTGAACCAGAAGGTTTTTACTAGCAAAATCATAGACACGAACGGAGCCTACAGAAAAGAAGAAGAAAACATTATAAATGTATTAATTACTTCTTTTTTTTAAAAAAAAAAAGAAAGAAAGAAAATCTCAGCTCACTTTTTACAGGAGAAAATTCAGTAACCAATAGATAGCCTAACCACCTTTTAGATATGTATTTATCTTTTTCTTCTTAGTTATTTTTAGATCAGTACACACGGCAACAGATTTCCTTGTGGCGTGTTCAGACACGCTAGGTTTTCATTGCGTCTGCCCACATGTAAACATTGCCTGCCTGCTTATGTCTCCTAGCTCTGTCCTCAGTGTACCTAACTATTCCCAGCATTCGTCTTTCTACTTCCACACTCCATGTGCTCCGTTCTCTCTCCACTTCCTCCCTCAGAGGCCCTTCCCCCTCTCTCAAGGGCCCTTTGCCAGTTTGATGAGAGGCACTGGTTTGTGACTGACTGACAAAACACGTTCCTTTGCAGGTTTCTACAAGGTGATAAATACCTATACATTGAGAGGAGAGAACAGTGATGAGGGTAGAAAGGCACTCATGGTGCTAGCAAATGAACAGCGCTTTCATAAATAATTTACAATTAGGTCTTCATTCTAATCTCCAACCGTGTCTGCTGCAGGCTGTCCACTTCCTACTTCAAAACCTGTCTTGTTTATTATATTCCACAGGTTTCTTTTTTGGAAGAACAGTCAAATACTTTTAATAGCACTCATTTTCAATTTGCATACAAACATAGCCGGATATATTTTTACCGAGAGTTCCCACTTAGGAGGCTAGCGAGATGGTTTAGACACTGAAGTATCTGCCATACACACACGGGGACTTGAGTGTGAATCCCCGGCATCCCTGAAAAAGCCAGGTATGGTGAAGTATGTCTGTAACCCCAGAGCTGGGGAGGCAGAGACGGGAAGATCCCTGGAGCTGCTTGGCTGTCTAGCCTAACCATTTGGTGAACTCAGGTCTCAGTAAGAGACCCTGTCTCAAAAAATAGGTTGGAAAGCTATAAAAGATTTCTGATATTACACATACACATACACTGTAAACATATACACTGTATACATGAACATGTGTGCAAGTATAACACAACACACATAGACACATCAGAACACAAGTAAATAGACATAAATATGCATTCATTCACAACATAACATACACGCACATATATACACCATAACACATGTACATATACATGAACATGCATGCATGCACAACCCAACACACATACACACACCAGAACACTGTACATATAAACGTGCATGCATGCACAGCACAGCACACATACACAATTCCAGAACACATATACATATACATAAACATGCATGCATTCATAACCTAACACACACACATACAGACACCAGAATACATATACATTTACATGAACATGCACACATGCAAAACCCAACACACATGCCAGAACACATGTGTATATACATAAGCACGAGTGTGTGTACAACACAGCACACACAGAAGCATACACGCACACACGCACGCATGCGCACACACACATACATGCACACAGTTGGGGAGTAGCTTATACTTACAATCTAAGGCAGTTGTGGCCATGAGGTAAGTAAGAGGGGAAACATCCAAGGCTGCAATGGCTCCAGAATGGAAAGAGAAGAGGCATTCTGGATCCTGGGTCTGAGAACAGACAGGAGCACATCAGATCTCAAAGACAGCGTAATGTAGATTAGAGTCAGACACATAGATACAATCCTGTAACACACGTGCCATTTTACTCAAAGAGGAAAGTATGATAGATTAAAAAGAGCTCTAGACTGGGGAGTTAGGAAAACCAGATGGAGTCCTGGCTCTGAAGTTAACGGCTGATTTTACACAGCTCTCATCAGATGCCGCTTCCCGGGGCTGCTCAGTACAGCAACCAAAAGGATCACGTTAGGTGATATAAATGAAGACGCCTGTGTTTAGGAAGTGATTAACTTTTAATGACAGAGCTCCGGTTTTAACTTGTTGGAAACAAAAGAAAGGCAAACCAGCTTTTAAAGAATATGAAAGACTTTTTACTAGAGCAGTGAGGAGAAATAAGGAAAATGGGTACTTACGATATTTGAAAAGCTAAGGTCAAGCTTCCATATGGCTCCATTGGCATCCTAAAAAAATTAATCAGCTGACAATGTTTTATCATTTTAATGTTCATAAAATTAAGATTATTCTTTCTGTGGTTTGGTTAAAGTGAGGGCCAGCCATAGCCCTAGTGCTTACATACATTGTAAGGTGTAATTGATGTCTATCAAGAATATCTTCTATATATTTAAGACTGTAATCGGCCAAGCAATCCCATGAGGCTGTAACATGGGGCATTCTGGCCCAAACGATCAATCGTATTCCCATTTCCGTTTTATGTGCTGGTACAGTTAGAAAGCCCAGACAGAAGAGTGCAGCGTACCTGAGCCAGCCAGAAGTTATTTCCAACTTCATTCATCTTGATCATTGAGAAGAGGTTGACGCTCTTGTCTACGTGAAGTTCATTAATGGGCTCTATCTCTAACAACCCGCTGTCATCTATGACGTCAGCAGTGTCGATAGTCTCAAAGTCCCATATCTTACAAAATCAACAACAGAGTTACTTTGTAACACAGCGACCGTGCCTCTGCTGGACACCAGAAGCTGACATTAATGGTGTTGGGTATGAGTTGCTTCTTTGGAGTTTTTGGCCAGTGAAGTCCCATAGGCCCTCCAACATTATAGGTTATTGCCATCGCTCTTGAGTGAACTCCAGAATTTGACAGTGAGACCCTGTCAGGTAGATCCAAGGCAGGCCGAGGCAGGTAGACCTCTGGGAGTTCAAGGCCAGCCTGATTTATGTAGTGAGTTCCAGGTTAGTAAGGGGCCACATAGTGAGACTGTCTTTTTAAAAAAATGTTCAGAATTTTCAGTCTTTAGAAAATGCCCAGCCATGGGCACTGTGAAGGATGTGTGCCCACTGTCTATCTGATGCTAACAAGGGCTTTCATTTCCTGAAGCTCCTATGCCAATACCTGAAGCACAAGAGCTCCCTTTAGAACATTTCAATTAATTTTGACAAGAATGTAAATATTTACCACATAAGAGGCGTTATTTAAAATGAATTGATCTTGAAAATAAGTAACCACAGATCCCCTTCAGAAACTACCTAGGTGGTCTGCACGTCTTAAATGGAGTGATGTGGCCTTACCCTAACACTGCCATCTGACCCGGCAGTGATGACTTCCCCCTCATCCAGCATTATCTGGTTAATGGAACCATTGTGACAAGACTTCATGCCAGTCCGGCAGAGTTCCACCTTGATGAGGCTGCCTTCCCAAAGCAGCAGGTTGCCCCATTCTGACCCTGAGAGTACCTGGCGGCGGGGGGGGGGGGGGGGAGGGCGGAGAAAGAAATGTGAATAAAAATTAAATACCTCAAACATGTGAGACTTAACTTTTAGATACTTTTTGACTGTGAAAACCATAGCTTGTGTATACAAGGAAAGAAAATGAAGAAATAAAATACCCACCACCCCAGATACAACCTCCAGGTACACTTTTAGCACTATGCCCCCTAACACCCCACAACTAGGCTGTGTGTGGGTGGTAATTTCCTTACGAGTGCTCGTAGCAGATTTCTTTATACATCTCTTAAGGGCGGGATTCGGGAGTTGAATGACTGGACCAAAACTGGACATTTAAAGCCTTCCAGAGATGAGCTACCATTTCTAGGTGTAGAGCTGTCTGCTAAATTGTAAGACCACGACTGAGTTGAGCATGTTGCAGCTCAAGTTTCAAACAAGGAAAGTATTCGGGACTGCCCCCAAATTAATGTCTAATTCAACAATCCCCAAAGTGCATGCCATCAAACACCGGCTCTTAGAGCGCTTCATGAGTGCTATAATAAGTAATATTGACGGTGCATGCCTGAATACTTATTTACATTGGTGTTTAATGCCCAAAGACACATGCCTGGGTACAGGCATGCAGTGTGCCTGCGGGTGCTCTGCTCTCTCTAGCTCCAGCTTTGTTCTCACTCAGAGAAAACTGAAGCCCCAACAGTTCCATAACTTACCCCCGAATTCCCCAGAGGAGCCAAGATTCTGGTTTAAGTGCTGTTACTCCAAAGTCCCTGCTCTGACCACCCGGTCTCAGAAGCAAGAGGCCGAAGGAACTGGCGAACACACTTCTTTTCTCTGAGATCCCTGTGCATCTTTGATTAAGAAAGTCTTATTTCCACAGACCCTCAGTGTGGGCTGATCCACAGTGGGAAACTCATCAGCAGGAACTGATGATTTTAGCTCAGTCATAACCTTGCTTGCCTCTGTGACCTGCTATTGGGCCTCAACTCACTTTAGTAGAGTCTTCAACTTGATTTTTTTTATACAAACATTTTCGCTGATGAATACCAATTATGCACATTTATGGGGTGCGGTGTGATATCTCGTATGATGGATAAATCATGGTTATTATCTTTTCCTTCTCTTTAGACATCCATTATATGTTTGTGCCGGGAAGCTTTGAATACCTGTCTCCAGTTCCTTGTTAAATATTCAAGACATGGCTGTGAACCATACATCCAGTGTGCTAGAAAACATTTGAACTTAGTCCTTCTGTGTAATTGTTCTTTGACATCCACTGTCCAATCTCCCTCCGTCCCCCTTCCCTTTGCCAGCCTCCAGACACCACAGAGGCTTGTCCGTCTATTCGTATGAACTGTTCAATGATTAAAGTCACCCAACGTTATAAGAACTTAAGACTTTCTTTTCTGAAATGTAGTTTATCCCCAGCTCTTTGTCATTGGTCCTCAGAGCAGGTCGCCCTCCCCACATCAGCTCTTTTATTCAGATGATTGTAATAACTTCTTCCTTCCTAGTTCATCATCTTGATTCTGGATTTCCCTCCTGCCAATCTTCCTGGAATTTTATGACCAAATAGATCTACTGTCTTCACATTGATGACCTTATTCTTCCAACGCACAATAGTTCTGTCTGGCTGTTAGACTCCTCATACACACTAGGAACCAAACTCAACTCAAAGTGTCCACTCTGTCTCCCTTAATCCGATCCCCCCCTGAATACCCGATATTGATTCCTAACCTGAAACATTTCCTTTCTCTGCGTTTTATCATTTAAAATAGCCACCTCCCCCCTACATATGCACAAACTCTCCTGAGCTTTCTGAGACATAGTTCATACCATGCTTTAAAAGAAGGTTATGGTGATGTTTACCTTAACACAGTCTTCAGAATTTGAAGAACTTGAAGATTCATTTAAGGACGTTGTATAGATTTTAAAATACAGCCAGCACCTGAGCCTTTTTGTTGGGGGGAGGGGGAGTGGTATATGTATATGCAGGTTTCTGTGTGCATGGACGTCCATGTGGAAGCCAGAGGTTAACATTAGCATCTTTCTCCACAGCCTTATTTTTACCGTTGTGATTTTTGTCAAGAGTCCCTCACTGGACCCAAAGCTGGCTAATTCTGCTGGAGTGGCTAGCACAGACTCTTTTTTCCCTCCTATACATATACTTTTAACTGAAACTATATCATCACTTTAATGACCAGATAATTTGATTTCTTAAAGTGAAATTTGTGTGCTGGAATGTTCTTATAAGAGACATGATCACAAGTAGCACAGTATAACTTATTCTAATAGGAGACCCAGTAAGATAGAGAAGGGGAATGGATCTTGGTTAACTGTCATTTTAGAAAAAAAAAACTGACAAAATATTCTGTGTTGCAGAGATAGCTATGAAATAACCTCATCTTCCCATGACAACCTGACACCAGGTCAAGACACAAGCTTGATTAAAACCCTGACTCATGGAGCATCATGACACAAAAGGGAAAGATAATATAAATCATATAATTCCATGACGTCATTAAAGGTAACAGGCATGTCACTGTGTTAATAGAGGAGAATGTTTTCATACCTCATGTACATATACAGCAAAACCAGGAAATGGTTTATACATATGGATTATGAAAATTTTAGGAAAATGTTTTCATTTCCATTGATAGTCTGTAAAAGGAAAATGAGGTCTTCGGGACACTCAAAGTTACGGTAGCTGTTATCATTGACAGTCCTTGAACATGTGATTGGTTCCAATAGGCATCAATCCACGCACAGCCTAATGACTGAGGAACCGAGGGGCTCGCTCACCTTCCCGTCTGGAAGCTCTGCATAGCCCTCTATGTCAGTAGTGGATGTCTTTCCAAATCGCCCGAGTGATCCTTGCAGCTTGAGACCAGTGAATGTAAAAGCCATCTCCCAGAACCTGCAAAAGAGAGAAAGGGGTCAGAAACATCCATCGGTGTGGTTTCTTTCTCTGTCCGTCTGTCCATTGGCCCCATGCATATTTCATAAGCACACGAAGCAACTGAAGCAAATGAATTGATTCATCTGACAGTGTCTACCACTCCCTGTCAGGCAACATAGACTCAACACTAGAAGGAAAAGTCCCGTCTTTGCGAGACCTGAATTTTGAGTTATGCTGCCTGCTGCAGGGGTTACAGCCATAAGTGAACATTTTGATTAGATTGAAAGTAACTGACGCTAAATAAAAGTAACAAGTAAGAACGATAACAGAGGGTCTACATCATTCCATTTGGGAAGCAGAACAAGGTGGCCGTGGCATCTGGAGCCACAGACCTCAGATCAGGAGGAGACACTGCTCATCAGGAATGGCTGTGAGAATTCTTGTGCCACCCTTAGGACTGGGGTGCCATCACAAGTAAGAAACTTAAGAAACTTTGTGGTGGTCTGAAAGCTCACCATGGCTTTGTAAACGCCTACGGTGAGTAACTGAGATGCTATGAAAACTGCTTTAAGTGGAGCCTATGGGAAGGCCGCCCTCATAAAAGCCCTTCTCTTATCTATTCTGTTTTGGAGATGATTCCCTGTTCAAAACTCAAAAGGTACACTAAGAGAAAGGGGAGGGAGGGCCAATGTGATGAGGGGAGAAAAGGTGAACTACTGGTCAACCTGAGAAGAACACATGGAGCTGGAAAGGTGACCCAGCAGTTAACAGCACTCTCTGCTCTTTCTAGAAGACCTGGGTTTGGCTCCCAGCACGCGCACACACGCGCACACACACACACACACACACACACACACACACACACGGCACCTTACAACCATCTGTAACACTAGTTCCAGGGGATTCAAAGTCCTCTTCTGGCATCTACAGGCACAACATGCATGTATTTATTCCACACAAAACATCCATAAACATAAAATAAAAAAATTTTTTAAAACTGTCTAAACTCTTCCTAATTTTGAAAAAAAAATTCAAATTTTAACGATAGCAAAAATCATCTCCACATCATCTTTGGTCCTTTTAGAAATGTCCATTAAAATATTTACTAGTTTCCTTGTTGGGTACCAGGCTTACTTGATGTGGCCGGATCCTGATGTAGTTAACTGCTCATCATTATCAGGATTGAAAGTGACCTTGAAGACATCCTGAGAGAACGCTTTTGTCCTCAGTATGGGCTGCTCTCCTTTCCAGTCCCAGATGGTTATTGTGTAATCAGGATGACAGCCGACAGAGGCCAGCAGGTTCCCCTCGTTGTTAAAGTCTACATAAGCATAGGCCTTCTCTGTCCCGTCTGTAAGGATGAACAGGAGTCTGATAAACAAGATAGACGCTCAGCCCATAGGGGATGCACCTGTCACCTCAGCACTGGAAGGCTGTGGCTGGAAAACCATGTCAAGCCCAGCCTATGGGGCAAATCTTATATCCCAAAACAAAAAGAGTGAGGTAAGATGGTGGGGGTTGGGGGGGAGGAAGAGCAAGAGGAGCGGGAGAAAGAGTAAGAGGAGGGGGAGGGGGATCTGTGTTAATGTAAAAATGCCAAGAATCTAAGAGGGCTTGGGGGATGGTCCAACAGGTAATACACCCAGTGTGCAAGTACCCAGGGTCAGGTGTTATTCTAATGCTATAGGGTGGGAGGAGGCGCAGAGACAGGTAGATCCCAAGGGCTTCCTGGCCAGCCAGCCTAGCAGAAATGGCAAGCTCCAGCTGCAAAAGAAAGGCTCTCCATCAAAAATAAGGTGGAGAAGCTCAAGAAGGAAGATCAAAATGTGGATGCTTCATTCATTCCTTCTCTTAGAAAGGGGAA
The DNA here is from genome assembly GCF_021556685.1 of Rattus norvegicus. Taxonomy (NCBI): domain Eukaryota; kingdom Metazoa; phylum Chordata; class Mammalia; order Rodentia; family Muridae; genus Rattus; species Rattus norvegicus. The sequence continues at coordinate 70,017,140 of NC_141544.1, forward strand.
CAAAATATTCAAGGGACAAAGAGTGGAGCAGGGACTGAAGAAAAGGTCATCCAGAGACTGTCCCACCTGGGGATCCATCCCATGTGCAATCACCAAACCCAGACACTTGCTGATGCCAAGAAGTGCTTGCTGACAGGAGCCTGGTATGGATGTCTCCTGAGAGGCTGTGCTAGAGCCTTACTGATACAGATGAGGATGCTTGCAGCTAACCATCGGGCTGAGCACAGGGACCCCAGTGGAGGAGTTAGAGAAAGGACTGAAGGAGCAGAAGGAGTTTGCAACTCCATAGGAAGAACAAGAATATCAACCAACCAGACCCCACCAGAGCTGCCAGGGACTAAACCACCAACCAAAGAGTACACATGGAGGGACACATATGTAGCAGAGAATGGCATTGTCCAACATCAATGGGAGGAAAAGCCCTCGGTCCCATGAAGGCTTGTTTCCCCAGTGTAGAGCAATGCCAGGATGTTGAGGTTGGAGTGGGTGGGTGGGAGTGGGAGCATCCTCATAGAAGCAGGGGGAGAGGGGAAGGGGGTATGGGGGAGGAGTAAAGGAGATGACATTTGAAATGCAAATACATAAAATATCCAAGAAAAAAATAAAGTGAACAGCAATAGAGGAAATGCTGCACATCAAGCCCTGGGCTCCACAAATACATGCACATGCAAACGCCCCTCACACCTATTGCATGGGTGGGGATTATATACATAGCATATATATGGAAATCTCCCAACATAGCATGCATACGGAAATCTCCCAAAAGAGTAATCCTAAAAGCCTTTCGTCACTCTTAGCTTTAGAACGGCTTATTATTATTATTATTAGAAATTATAATCGTGCTTTCCCAAAGAAAAACTTGCTGCCTATATTCCATCTTGTAGAAGAAAGGGAGCCACGCACCGAGAGGAGACAAGGCCTGCAACTTTAAATTTGTCACTGAGAACCTCCCCGAGCTAAAAACCGACTTCTCAAATCAGTTACCCAGACAGCAGAACTGTAAGACAATGGAGACAGTTAATGTTACCTCTCACCTTCGCTAGCTTGTAACTCTCGGTTATCCAACTAAACAGGGAAGAAATAGCTATGAAGGTAGCAGCAGCAAGACTGATAGTTCTGGTCAGCTGTCTTTAAGGATGGTATCCTCGAGAGTCTAGGCAGGCTTTATCCAATCAGTTGCAAGGTCTTAGGTAAAACTGAAGATCCCCTGAAGAACGCTAACTGGAGAATGCCCATGAACCCCTTCTTTGGAATCTCCAGTCTGTGGGGCTGAGCCACAATGTTTAGACTTACTAGCTCAGGCCTCTGTAAGCCAATTTCATTACACAGATTCCCTTCCTGCCTCTTACTTTTGATTCTCTTCTGGGTCTTGGTTAATTCTGTAATCTTGGTCACCTTCAGGGCATCAGCCTTGCACATGGACTATTCTAAAGATTCTGCTGGACTCACCTTGCAAGATTCTGTAGGGCTTCAGAGAAGGGTACTCGTAGATGATGATCTTTGGAAAACTTCCCTTTTCGGCGACTGCGAAGTAAGTTTTATCTGGATGAACCTAGAAAAACAGAATCTCACTAAAATATTCAAAGGAAAATTTCAATTAGATATTCCCATCAGTGCAGTACTTAGTGACTGTGACTGTGTATGTAACTGGCTAATTAGACTGCGTGCACTTCAAAATATGTGTGTATGATCAACATGTGATGATGAATGGATATGATTTGAACTGAAAACTAAAAGATGTTTTTAAAAAAATAAGGCTTAGCTTTATTAAGGGAATCATTTTAGTATTATGAGTATTAAATTCATAGTGAGAATGAAGGCTTTAGTCTGTAGTGTGTCAGGATTGCTTGAAAGGTTCATCCAGCCCCAATACCAGCATTTCTGAATTCACATTTGCATTTTTAACAAGCTCTCTGCTTCCGCTGGTCTGAATGGTTGTGGAAGAACAGCTAAGGCAAGATGCCAAACCCCTGCGTAAGTCACTCTAAATGGTAGAAACATTCACAAAATGTGTTTCCGTTCATTTTCTCCCTGAAAGACTGGATTGCTTATGACAGACAGAAGTTATTTGCCTAGCTGTTCTGAAGAGAGGGAAATCCAGAACTGTGGAATCATATCCATCAAGGGCTTTTGTGAGCGCCCTCCCATGATAGAAGCTGCCTTCCAGCTGAAGCTGCCTTTTACCCTGTGGCAACACATCCTTAGGAAAACATCTTTCTTTCTTTCTAAGAGACTGAAACTTTTGCTGGACCTCCCAGCCTAGTTAATAATACAGCTTAAGATTGCTTAAGACTGACATTCTCCTGTGTAGTTGGTGCATCTGCTTAACCTGCCTTTAAGATAACAATTCAACAACTAACCTTACTATCTTGGGGTTCCCAAGTCATCAGCTTTTATGACTACACTGACGCACAGCTGTAATCTTGATTTATGTACAGGGCAGTGAGATAGATAGATAGATAGATAGATAGATAGATAGATAGATAGAGATAGATGGATGATAGATAGTAGATAGGTGGATGATAGATAGATAGTAGATAGATAGGTGGATGATAGATAGATAGTAGATAGATAGATAGATAGATAGATAGATAGATAGATAGATAGATGATAGATAGTAGATAGGTGGATGATAGATAGATAGATAGATAGATAGATAGATAGATAGATAGATAGATAGATGATAGATAGATAGTAGATAGGTGGATGATAGAAGATAGATAGATAGATAGATAGATAGATAGATAGATAGATAGATGATAGAGAGATAGATAGATAGATGATAGATAGAGAGATAAATAGGGGGCTGGAGAGATGACTCAGCGGTTAAGAGCACTGGCTGCTCTTCCAGAGGTCCTGAGTTCAAATCCCAGCAACCACATGGTGGTTCACAACCATCTGTAATGGGATCCGATGCCCTCTTCTGGTGTGTCTGAAGAGAGATAAATAGATGATAGATAGATAGATAGATAGATAGATAGATAGATAGATAGATAGATAGATGATAGATAGAGAGATAATAGATAGATGAGATAGATGATAGACAGAGAGATAAATAGATAGATGATAGATAGATAGATAGATAGATAGATAGATAGATAGAGATAGGTAGATGAGAGATTTTTCTCTCTGTTCAAGAAGCTAAGACAGGAGGATCCCAGGTTTAAAGCCAGCCTGAGCTCTATACTGACTTCAAGACCAGCTTGGGTTACATGAAAAAGACAAAAAGAACACTTTAAATAAAGAGAAAAAAAGAAAAGGGCTTACAGTAAAGATGGGTGTGCACCCCGTGTGACCCTATACTCCCTGCATACCACTGGTCCCTAACTGCCCCCGTGGCATCCGAACGAAACAGAAACAGGGATTCCCCGCCCCCAGGTCACCAAATGTTGGCATACCCCAATGGCACCAATCCCTTGGCCACTGCTACTCTGCAGGTACATTTGCGTCTTGTTTTTAAAGTCCAGCAGGACCATTTGGTTCCCAGCGATGTACATCAACGTGTTGTTGTCCAGAAGCTGTAGGTTGGCTCGCCTTTTGCAGTCATAACCAAAAGAATGGCTGCGGCAAGGATGCTAAGGAAAACCAGTGAGGCAACACAGCCTGGGCCGCTCACTAAACCAACCAAGTCTGCTTTCAAAGCAGAGACTCCTGAACCAGCGACCCGAAGCCAACAAAAGCTGGGCTTCACCCTGAGCTCGGAAGTTTCCCATGGATCACAAACAGCTTTATTGTTAAAGTCAGTGAAAAATCCTCATACGGAGGCTTAAGTTTTCTACTTGAATTTTTGGGAAGAAATTCTGAGATTTGAAGATAAGCAGATAGATCGTGTTAGCCTTTCTAAATCGGTATCATTCTCCTGTGTGTCCTGAAAACAGAACCATGGTAACATGGTAACATGGTAACATGGGACAAAGTCCAAGTCTTTACCTTCACATCTGCCCATCAAGTTTGTTGAAATTACAGGAAAAATAATTTTTATTATTATTTATATGGGGTGCATGCGTGCGTGCATGCGTGCGGTTTCTCTTCTTCATCTTGGGCCCCAGAGATTCAATTCAAGCCATCAGGCCTGTGTGGCAAGTGTCTTTAACTCATTGATCCACCCTCTGAAAATGTTTTCTAGGCCTCTTCCTATGATGATGATGAAAGAGGTGTAGAATTCTGGGGCGATGAGGTGGCTGGTTCACTGGGTAAAGGCATTTGCTGCCAAGACTGACCACTGGGTTTCATCCCTAGAACTAAGCTACTGGAGAAAAGGGGCAGACCCCTGAATGCTGTCCTCTGATACTCCCTGACATACCCAGGATCGCGAGCGCGCATACACACACACACACACACACACACACACACACACACACACACACACACACACACATACATTTGCATACATAATAAATGTAAAAGGCAAATTTAAAGAAAATCTGACCTTTGTGGAAATCTAATACAAAGTTTTATAACAATGCCTACTGTACTAAGTTCTAATTAAGACATAATTAATATAAACAGATTATGAAAATCAACTCATATATGACACATAAAAATATACAAGTTTGTCCAAGGTTGTTTATTACATTTCTCTATAAGCAAATGTGTGTGTGTGTGTGTGTATGTGTGTGTGTGTGTCAGAGTAAAATTGCATTAATTCAAAATAGAAGTTTAAAGATCTAAGTTACATAATATCTTATTGGTGCAGTTCAGCTCAAATTTAAAAGCACAAGACATAAAATAGCAATCTAAATGAGAGCAGCCTATTGAAAACTTAGTATCTCAGTGCTGCGTCAGCAGACAGATTCTTCACAAGAACTTGTTGAACGTCAAAGTTTAAGGATGAATCTATTTCTTGAGACTTTGTTTGGGGGTTGGGGGGCGAGAACTATGATTTTTGAAGGACTCTCTTATTTGTAAGAAAACTTCTTGTGTCCGAAAGACAGAAACGAAAAATTAAGAAGAGGAAATTCCAGACCTTGAAGGGGCTCGAGACCCCTTATGAACAACAATGCCAACCAACCAGAGCTTCCAGGGACTAAGCCACTACCTAAAGACTATACATGGACTGACCCTGGACTCTGACCTCATAGGTAGCAATGAATATCCTAGTAAGAGCACCAGTGGAAGGGGAAGCCCTTGGTCCTGCCAAGACTGAACCCCCAGTGAACGTGATTGTTGGGGGGAGGGCGGCAATGGGGGGAGGATGGGGAGGGGAACAACCATCGAGAAGGGGAGGGGGAGGGGTTAGAGGAATGTTGGCCTGGAAACCGGGAAAGAGAATAACAATCGAAATGTAAATAAGAAATACTCAAGTTAATAAAGATGAAAAAAATAAATAAAAAAAGAAAGTAATTTGGGGCAAACTAGCTTAGTCACACCTAGGATTGCAACAGAGTTCAGAGCTGTGCTCAGAAAGCATGCACCCTTATCTCCAAACTCTGCCTTTCCAAAGGGGCCAGTTATACTGTGGGCTGACAACAGCCACTGTTCAAAGTCGGCTGAGGCTGTCACGGAGACCGTCCTCTAATTACCCTCTCACAGACTTAACATACTGACAGCAAACACAAGCGCTCTCCTTGTCAGCCCTACATTTGCCTGTCTTCACAGACCAATCAAAACTTGCCGCGGTGTGGCCTCTCTTCTCAGAGTCGCTTCAGATGACCCTTCCAGTGTGTGACAGGAAAAGCATCAGCCTTGACAATGGCACCATCAGTGCCTGGAGAGAGAAAGGCAATGATGTCACTAGACAGGCATTGATTGGCAAAGGGAGGCCAGCCTGGGACATGAAGAAAATGTCAGTAAGAAACCTTGCGGACTCTTGAGGAAAACCACATCGCAATGAACCACAGCCTGGTCCATCTCTGCAAAGAGGATCCCCAGAGAATCATTTTTTCCCTATGGTGGATTCAAACAAAATCTTAGATTAAATTAGGATCGATCTCCCCACCACATTTCTTACAATTTCCTAAGACAAAGGTTGGTAAACTTTTTCTTTGTAAGGCAGGAAGTAAAATAACCTTAGGTCAGCAGTTTTCAACCACAAGTCAAGACCCTGTGTGTGTGTGTGGTGGAGAAAGGTGAGTCACATAACAGATATTTCCATAACAGATATTTCCATGATTCGCAGCAACAGCAAAATTACAGTTATGAAGTAACAATGAAATAACTTTGTTGTTGGGGGTCACCGCGACATGACGAAGTATATTAAAGGGCTGCAGCATTAGTAAGGTTGAGAACCACTGCCTTAGGCTTTCTACACAAAAATGGTCTCAATCACAACTGCTTAAGCAGCCGTAGACAGAATGTAATGGGATGTGTCTTTGCTGCAGTAAAACTTTACTTACACAGTCAGGCTGGAGGCCACATTTGCTCCAGGGGCTGTAGTCTGCCAACCCCTGACCTAGGAAATGAAACCCTCCCACATTCTAAATGTATATAGCTGGAGTGGATACTTGAGGGCGAGGAAATAAAGTGGGATCCTATCTGGTGAAGACACATATGGTGTGGAGATGAGCTCGAGGTAGTCGTAGTAGAAGGTCTCCGAGAGCTTCTTCTTTACCTCTTCTGGTTCTTCCTTAAGTTCAGGCGGAGGCTCCTGGGAAACTAAAACATGAGAACACTTGATTGAAGGAGAGTATGTGGTGAACCCTAAATCATATTTTACAAAGAGAGGAAGACCGTACAGCACCAGCAGTTAAGAGCAGCCACTTGTCTACACGTGCTCCACGCTGCTAAACTCTGGAGGAAGAGCCCAGGATGCGCTGGCTGGGCTCACAACAGGGGACTTGGAGAACTCCTAACTAAGCTGAGGCGGGGCCAATCCCTGGATCACTTTCTCCCCAGATCAAATACAAGACTTCTCAACATGGTCCTCAGGAACAGAATATAAGACCCCTGGGGGGTGAGTCCTTTCTGTACGTAACCCGGGTCCGCGTCTTGTAGATCGTCCGTTTCCTCCATCTATAAATAGCTTGTCTGAACAACTTGCTTTAGAACAGTGACAATTACTGAGAGAGAGCTGATCACACTTACCCACAGGAGTATGAAAGTACTCTTGAGATGAATGTGAGCTTTCGTTCATATCCTCCAAATCCAAGTCATCGTCCAAAAACGACTCCGCCCCGTCAGTAAAGAGGTCATCTGTGATATCTTCTGCAGCTTCATGTATACATAGTAAAGACCATTTGTTTTAGTTTAAAAGCTCACAAGATTTTAGTGAAATTTTTTTTTAATTTCCAGAGCAACTAAAACTTCTTGTTTATGCTTTAAATGTAATGATGTTTTATATTCAAAACTTTCCTAGAATATACTTCATTCGATCAGTCTTTTACAAAAAACGAAAAGGCCTTTTCTGGGAGTCCCTCTGGTTTTTTGGGGGGTTTTTTTGTTTTTGTTTTTTTTTTCCTTCATTTCTAGTCTGTTTCTCTTTTGATATATTAACAAGAAAGGATAAACAAGATGGCAGCATGTAAGCGTAGTATAGGGTAATCATAACGCCAACTGATGGTTGACAGCTATGCTGAAGGTCCACAGTGCTATTTAAGAGTAACTCTCTCTGGGCATGACAATTTCTCTCAAAGTACAATCAATGGAATAGGTTAAAATATTGGCTTCAGAGAAAACCAACGAAGAATGAGAATGAGAAAAGAGAAGATCTCAGGAATAAGACAATGTTCGGTTCAAGTCCGACCATGGGCCTGCTTAAAATCCACAGTGTCAATCACATGAGAGACTGGAGTGAGGGACTTTCAGAGGAACAAGGAAGAAACAGCAAGGGCACCCAGGAGTACCCAATCAGTCTGAGATGAAGCTGAAAGACTAGAGACAAAACCAGGAGTAAGAAATATAAATGAGAACAAAAGGCTGGGCCAAGTTAATTAGCTGGACCCAGACAGAATTCACAGGATGCATGCAGGTCATAGACTCAGCTCTGCCCAGGGAGGCTCTGAGAACCATGTCTAAGCAGACCTGAGCTCTTTCTCGGTGGCCAGGGCACCCAAAGGCTACTTCCTCTCCTCTCTCATTTGCAACCCATGCAATCCTTCTCCATATCTCTCCCAATTTAATCCCCAGGTAACTCATTCAAATGGGCTGGAAGGAGCTGACGGCTTGGCAGGTGAGGACCCTGGCTGCTCTTCTGGAGG